>NW_027076255.1:0-141646 GCF_963932015.1 Anas acuta | reverse complement strand
TTCCCCCCTCATTTTGGTTCCCCCCCCCGGTGCGCCCCGCAAATGCGTCCCCCCGGCAACCGCACCCCGCACACTTGGTTCCCCCCTCATTTTGGTTCCCCCCCCGGTGCGCCCCGCAAAAGCGTCCCTCCGGCAACTGCACCCCGCACACTTGGTTCCCCCCTCACTTTGGTTCCCCCCCACCCTTGGGGTCCCCCCAAGCCTCATGGACCCCCTCTGACCCCTGACCTCTGACCCCCGACCTATGACCCCTGACCTCAGACCCCTGACCTCTGACCCACGACCCCTGACCCCTGACCTCTGACCCCCTGACCTCTGATCTCTGACCCTTGACCTCTGACCCCTGAAAGCTGACCCCTGACCTCTGACCTCTGACCCCCTGACCTCTGACCCCTGACACCTGACCCCCGACCCCTGACACCCGACCTCTGACCCCCTGACCTCTGACCTCTGACCCCTGACCACTGACCTCTGACCTCTGACCCCTGACCTCTGACCTCTGACCCCTGACCTCTGACCCCTGACCTCTGACCTCTGACCCCTGTACTCTGACCCCTGACCTCTGACCCCTGACCTCTGACCCCTGACCCCTGACCTCTGACCTCTGACCCCTGACCTCTGACCTCTGACCCCTGAGCCCTGACCTCTGACCTCTGACCCCTGACCTCTGACCTCTGACCTCTGACCCCTGACCTCTGACCCCTGACCTCTGACCTCTGACCCCTGACCTCTGACCCCTGACATCTGACGCCTGACCTCTGACCCCTGACCCCCTGACCCCTGACCTCTGACCTCTGACCCCTGACCCCTGACCTCTGACCTCTGACCCCTGACCTCTGACCCATGACCTCTGACCCCTGGCCCCTGACCTCTGACCCCTGACCTCTGACCTCTGACCCCTGACCTCTGACCTCTGACACCTGACCCCTGACCTCTGACCTCTGACCCCTGACCTCTGACCTCTGACCTCTGACCCCTGACCTCTGACCCCTGACCTCTGACCTCTGACCCCTGACCCCTGACCTCTGACCTCTGACCCCTGACCCCTGACCTCTGACCCCTGACCTCTGACCCCTGACCTCTGACCTCTGACCCCTGACCTCTGACCCCTGACCCCTGACCCCTTGACCCCTGACCTCTGACCTCTGACCCCTGACCTCTGATTCCTGACCTCTGACCTCTGACCTCTGACCCCTGACCTCTGACCCCTTACCTCTGACCCCTGACTCTGACCTCTGACCTCTTGGTTCCCCACTCATTTTGTTTCCCCCCGGTGCGCCCCGCAAATGCTTCCCCTGGCAACCGCACCCCGCACACTTGGATACCCCCTCATTTTAGTTCCCCCTCGGTGCACCCCACAAAAGTGTCCCCCCAGAGCCCGCACCCCACACATTTGGTTCCCCCCACCTTTTGGTTCCCTTTTCCAACAGCAGGTGGGGGCAGAGGGGCGCCCTCGGGCGTCACCGGGCATGAGCTCCCCTCGGCCGCATGCAGTACCCCTTTTCCACCAGCAGCTGGCGGCAGAGGGGCGCCCTCCGGCGTCACCGGGCATGAGCTCCCCTCGGCCGCCTGCAGTACCCCTTTTCCACCAGCAGGTGGCGGCAGAGGGGCGCCCTCAGGCGTCACCGGGCATGAGCTCCCCGCGGCCGCCTGCAGTACACTTTTTCCACCAGCAGGTGGCGGCAGAGGGGCGCCCTCGGGCGTCACCGGGGATGAGCTCCCCTCGGCCGCCTGCAGTACCCCTTTTCCACCAGCAGGTGGCGGCAGAGGGGCGCCCTCGGGCGTCACCGGGCATGAGCTCCCCTCGGCCGCCTGCAGTACCCCTTTTCCACCAGCAGGTGGCGGCAGAGGGGCGCCCTCGGGCGTCACTGGGCATGAGCTCCTCTCGGCCGCCTGCAGTACCCCTTTTCCACCAGCAGGTGGCGGCAGAGGGGCGCCCTCGGGCGTCACCGGGCATGAGCTCCCCCCGGGCGCCTGCAGTACCCCTTTTCCACCAGGAGGCAGCGGCCTAACCATAACCCTAACCCTAACCTAACCCGAACCCCAACTCCAACCCCAACCCTAACCCTAATGGCGTCCCCCCGACAACCGCACCCCGCACACTTGGTTCCCCCCTCATTTTAGTTCCCCCCGGTGCGCCCCACAAAAGTGTCCCCCCAGAACCCGCACCCCGCACACTTGGTTCCCCCTTCCTTTTGGTTCCCCCTGGTGCGCCACGCAAATTTGTCCCCCCGGAACCCGAACCCCGCACACTTGGTTCCCCCCTCACTTTGGTTCCCCCCCCCGGTGCGCCCCGCAACTGTGTCCCCCCGGAACCCGAACCCCTCACACTTGGTTCCTTCCTCATTTTGGTTCCCCCCCCCCCTTGGGGTCCCACCAAGCCCCATAGACCCCCCCCCCTTGGTGCCCGTCCCCCGTCCTACCCGTGCCCGCAGCAGCCGCTCGCGCTCCGCCAGCGCCTCCCGCACCCGACGCTGCATCTCAGCCAGGTGGAGGCAGGCGCTGGGGGGGGGGAATAAATTGGGGGGGGTCTGGAGGCGCATTTAGGGGGCGGAGGGGACTGGTTCTCACCTGTAGAACTCGGCGTCGAGCCCCCCCGGGGGCAGCTGCAGGGCCAGGATGCCTGGGGGGGTGCGGGGGGGACATGTCAGCACCGGGCATGAGCTCCCCTCGGCCGCCTGCAGTACCCCTTTTCCACCAGCAGGTGGCGGCAGAGGGGCGCCATCGGGCGTCACCGGGCATGAGCTCCCCTCGGCCGCCTGCAGTACCCCTTTTCCACCAGCAGGTGGCGGCAGAGGGGCGCCCTCGGGCGTCACCGGGCATGAGCTCCCCTCGGCCGCCTGCAGTACCCCTTTTCCACCAGCAGGTGGCGGCAGAGGGTAGCCCTCGGGCGGCACCGGGCATGAGCTCCCCTCGGCCGCATGCAGTACCCCTTTTCCACCAGCAGGTGGCGGCAGAGGGGCGCCCTCGGGCGTCACCGGGCATGAGCTCCCCTCGGCCGCCTGCAGTACCCCTTTTCCACCAGCAGGTGGCGGCAGAGGGGCGCCCTCGGGCGGCACCGGGCATGAGCTCCCCTCGGCCGCCTGCAGTACTCGTTTTCCACCAGCAGGTGGGGGCAGAGGGGCGCCCTCGGGCGTCATCGGGCATGAGCTTTCCCCGGCCGCCTGCAGTACCCCCTTTTCCACCAGCAGGGGGCGGCCTAACACTAACCCTAACCTAACCCGAACCCCAACTCCAACCCCAACCCTAACGGCGTCCCCCCGACAACCGCACATTGCACATATGGTTCCCCCCTCATTTTGGTTCCCCCCGGTGCGCCCCGCAAAAGCGTCCCCCCGGCAACCGCACCCCGCACACTTGGTTCCCCCCTCATTTTGGTTCCCCCCCCCGGTGCGCCCCGCAAATGCGTCCCCCCGGCAACCGCACCCCGCACACTTGGTTCCCCCCTCATTTTGGTTCCCCCCCCCCGGTGCGCCCCTCAAAAGCGTCCCTCCGGCAACTGCACCCCGCACACTTGGTTCCCCCCTCACTTTGGTTCCCCCCCACCCTTGGGGTCCCCCCAAGCCTCATGGACCCCCTCTGACCCCTGACCTCTGACCCCCGACCTATGACCCCTGACCTCAGACCCCTGACCTCTGACCCACGACCCCTGACCCATGACCTCTGACCCCCTGACCTCTGATCTCTGACCCTTGACCTCTGACCCCTGAAAGCTGACCCCTGACCTCTGACCTCTGACCCCCTGACCTCTGACCCCTGACACCTGACCCCCGACCCCTGACACCCGACCTCTGACCCCCTGACCTCTGACCTCTGACCCCTGACCACTGACCTCTGACCTCTGACCCCTGACCTCTGACCTCTGACCCCTGACCTCTGACCCCTGACCTCTGACCTCTGACCCCTGTACTCTGACCCCTGACCTCTGACCCCTGACCTCTGACCCCTGACCCCTGACCTCTGACCTCTGACCCCTGACCTCTGACCTCTGACCCCTGAGCCCTGACCTCTGACCTCTGACCCCTGACCTCTGACCTCTGACCTCTGACCCCTGACCTCTGACCCCTGACCTCTGACCTCTGACCCCTGACCTCTGACCCCTGACATCTGACCCCTGACCTCTGACCCCTGACCCCCTGACCCCTGACCTCTGACCTCTGACCCCTGACCCCTGACCTCTGACCTCTGACCCCTGACCTCTGACCCATGACCTCTGACCCCTGACCCCTGACCTCTGACCCCTGACCTCTGACCCCTGACCTCTGACCTCTGACCTCTGACCCCTGACCTCTGACCTCTGACCCCTGACCTCTGACCTCTGACCTCTGACCCCTGACCTCTGACCCCTGACCTCTGACCTCTGACCCCTGACCCCTGACCTCTGACCTCTGACCCCTGACCCCTGACCTCTGACCCCTGACCTCTGACCCCTGACCTCTGACCTCTGACCCCTGACCTCTGACCCCTGACCCCTGACCCCTTGACCCCTGACCTCTGACCTCTGACCCCTGACCTCTGATTCCTGACCTCTGACCTCTGACCTCTGACCCCTGACCTCTGACCCCTTACCTCTGACCCCTGACTCTGACCTCTGACCTCTTGGTTCCCCCCTCATTTTGTTTCCCCCCGGTGCGCCCCGCAAATGCTTCCCCTGGCAACCGCACCCCGCACACTTGGATACCCCCTCATTTTAGTTCCCCCTCGGTGCACCCCACAAAAGTGTCCCCCCAGAGCCCGCACCCCACACATTTGGTTCCCCCCACCTTTTGGTTCCCTTTTCCAACAGCAGGTGGGGGCAGAGGGGCGCCCTCGGGCGTCACCGGGCATGAGCTCCCCTCGGCCGCATGCAGTACCCCTTTTCCACCAGCAGGTGGCGGCAGAGGGGCGCCCTCCGGCGTCACCGGGCATGAGCTCCCCTCGGCCGACTGCAGTACCCCTTTTCCACCAGCAGGTGGCGGCAGAGGGGCGCCCTCAGGCGTCACCGGGCATGAGCTCCCCTCGGCCACCTGCAGTACCCCTATTCCACCAGCAGGTGGCGGCAGAGGGGCGCCCTCGGGCGGCACCGGGCATGAGCTCCCCTCGGCCGCCTGCAGTACCCCTTTTCCACCAGCAGGTGGCGGCAGAGGGGCGCCCTCGGGCGGCACCGGGCATGAGCTCCCCTCGGCCGCCTGCAGTACCCCTTTTCCACCAGCAGGTGGCGGCAGAGGGGCGCCCTCGGGCGTCACCGGGCATGAGCTCCCCTCGGCCGCCTGCAGTACCCCATTTCCACCAGCAGGTGGCGGCAGAGGGGCGCCCTCGGGCGTCACCGGGCATGAGCTCCCCTCGGCCGCCTGCAGTACCCCTTTTCCACCAGCAGGTGGCGGCAGAGGGGCGCCCTCGGGCCGCACCGGGCATGAGCTCCCCTCGGCCGCCTGCAGTACCCCTTTTCCACCAGCAGGTGGCGGCAGAGGGGCGCCCTCGGGCGTCACCGGGCATGAGCTCCCCTCGGCCGCCTGCAGTACCCCTTTTCCACCAGCAGGTGGCGGCAGACGGGCGCCCTCGGGCGTCACTGGGCATGAGCTCCTCTCGGCCGCCTGCAGTACCCCTTTTCCACCAGCAGGTGGCGGCAGAGGGGCGCCCTCGGGCGTCACCGGGCATGAGCTCCCCTCGGCCGCCTGCAGTACCCCTTTTCCACCAGCAGGTGGCGGCAGAGGGGGGCCCTCGGGCGTCACTGGGCATGAGCTCCCCTCGGCCGCCTGCAGTACCCCTTTTCCACCAGCAGGTGGCGGCAGAGGGGCGCCCTCGGGCGTCACCGGGCATGAGCTCCCCTCGGCCGCCTGCAGTACTCGTTTTCCACCAGCAGGTGGCGGCAGAGGGGCGCCCTTGGGCGTCACTGCGCATGAGCTCCCCTCGGCCGCCTGCGGTACCCCTTTTCCACCAGCAGGTGGCGGCAGAGGGGCGCCCTCGGACGTCACCGGGCATGAGCTCCCCTCGGCCGCCTGCAGTACCCCTTCTCCACCAGCAGGTGGCGGCAGAGGGTAGCCCTCGGGCGTCACCGGGCATGAGCTCCCCTCGGCCGCCTGCAGTACCCCTTTTCCACCAGCAGGTGGCGGCAGAGGGGCGCCCTCGGGCGTCACCGGGCATGAGCTCCCCCGGCCGCCTGCAGTACCCCTTTTCCACCAGCAGGTGGCGGCAGAGGGGCGCCCTCGGGCATCACCGGGCATGAGCTCCCCGCGGCCGCCTGCAGTACACTTTTTCCACCAGCAGGTGGCGGCAGAGGGGCGCCCTCGGGCGTCACCGGGGATGAGCTCCCCTCGGCCGCCTGCAGTACCCCTTTTCCACCAGCAGGTGGCGGCAGAGGGGCGCCCTCGGGCGTCACCGGGCATGAGCTCCCCTCGGCCGCCTGCAGTACCCCTATTCCACCAGCAGGTGGCGGCAGAGGGGCGCCCTCGGGCGTCACTGGGCATGAGCTCCTCTCGGCCGCCTGCAGTACCCCTTTTCCACCAGCAGGTGGCGGCAGAGGGGCGCCCTCGGGCGTCACCGGGCATGAGCTCCCCCCGGGCGCCTGCAGTACCCCTTTTCCACCAGGAGGCAGCGGCCTAACCATAACCCTAACCCTAACCTAACCCGAACCCCAACTCCAACCCCAACCCTAACCCTAATGGCGTCCCCCCGACAACCGCACCCCGCACACTTGGTTCCCCCCTCATTTTAGTTCCCCCCGGTGCGCCCCACAAAAGTGTCCCCCCAGAACCCGCACCCCGCACACTTGGTTCCCCCTTCCTTTTGGTTCCCCCTGGTGCGCCACGCAAATTTGTCCCCCCGGAACCCGAACCCCGCACACTTGGTTCCCCCCTCACTTTGGTTCCCCCCCCCGGTGCGCCCCGCAACTGTGTCCCCCCGGAACCCGAACCCCTCACACTTGGTTCCTTCCTCATTTTGGTTCCCCCCCCCCTTGGGGTCCCACCAAGCCCCATAGACCCCCCCCCCTTGGTGCCCGTCCCCCGTCCTACCCGTGCCCGCAGCAGCCGCTCGCGCTCCGCCAGCGCCTCCCGCACCCGACGCTGCATCTCAGCCAGGTGGAGGCAGGCGCTGGGGGGGGGGAATAAATTGGGGGGGGTCTGGAGGCGCATTTAGGGGGCGGAGGGGACTGGTTCTCACCTGTAGAACTCGGCGTCGAGCCCCCCCGGGGGCAGCTGCAGGGCCAGGATGCCTGGGGGGGTGCGGGGGGGACATGTCAGCACCGGGCATGAGCTCCCCTCGGCCGCCTGCAGTACCCCTTTTCCACCAGCAGGTGGCGGCAGAGGGGCGCCCTCGGGCGTCACCGGGCATGAGCTCCCCTCGGCCGCCTGCAGTACCCCTTTTCCACCAGCAGGTGGCGGCAGAGGGGCGCCCTCGGGCGTCACCGGGCATGAGCTCCCCTCGGCCGCCTGCAGTACCCCTTTTCCACCAGCAGGTGGCGGCAGAGGGTAGCCCTCGGGCGGCACCGGGCATGAGCTCCCCTCGGCCGCCTGCAGTACCCCTTTTCCACCAGCAGGTGGCGGCAGAGGGGCGCCCTCGGGCGTCACCGGGCATGAGCTCCCCTCCGCCGCCTGCAGTACCCCTTTTCCACCAGCAGGTGGCGGCAGAGGGGCGCCCTCGGGCGGCACCGGGCATGAGCTCCCCTCGGCCGCCTGCAGTACCCCATTTCCACCAGCAGGTGGCGGCAGAGGGGCGCCCTCGGGCGTCACCGGGCATGAGCTCCCCTCGGCCGCCTGCAGTACCCCTTTTCCACCAGCAGGTGGCGGCAGAGGGGCGCCCTCGGGCGGCACCGGGCATGAGCTCCCCTCGGCCGCCTGCAGTACCCCTTTTCCACCAGCAGGTGGCGGCAGAGGGGCGCCCTCGGGCGTCACCGGGCATGAGCTCCCCTCGGCCGCCTGCAGTACCCCTTTTCCACCAGCAGGTGGCGGCAGAGGGGCGCCCTCGGGCGGCACCGGGCATGAGCTCCCCTCGGCCACCTGCAGTACCCGTTTTCCACCAGCAGCTGGCGGCAGAGGGGCGCCCTCGGGCGTCACCGGGCATGAGCTCCCCTCGGCCGCCTGCAGTACCCCTTTTCCACCAGCAGGTGGCGGCAGAGGGGCGCCCTCGGGCGTCACCGGGCATGAGCTCCCCTCGGCCGCCTGCAGTACACGTTTTCCACCAGCAGGTGGCGGCAGAGGGTAGCCCTCGGGCGGCACCGGGCATGAGCTCCCCTCGGCCGCCTGCAGTACCCCTTTTCCACCAGCAGGTGGCGGCAGAGGGGCGCCCTCGGGCGTCACCGGGCATGAGCTCCCCTCGCCCGCCTCCAGTACCCCTTTTCCACCAGCAGGTGGGGGCAGAGGGGCGCCCTCGGGCGTCATCGGGCATGAGCTTTCCCCGGCCGCCTGCAGTACCCCTTTTCCACCAGCAGGGGGCGGCCTAACACTAACCCTAACCTAACCCGAACCCCAACTCCAACCCCAACCCTAACGGCGTCCCCCCGACAACCGCACATTGCACATATGGTTCCCCCCTCATTTTGGTTCCCCCCGGTGCGCCCCGCAAAAGCGTCCCCCCGGCAACCGCACCCCGCACACTTGGTTCCCCCCTCATTTTGGTTCCCCCCCCCGGTGCGCCCCGCAAATGCGTCCCCCCGGCAACCGCACCCCGCACACTTGGTTCCCCCCTCATTTTGGTTCCCCCCCCGGTGCGCCCCGCAAAAGCGTCCCTCCGGCAACTGCACCCCGCACACTTGGTTCCCCCCTCACTTTGGTTCCCCCCCACCCTTGGGGTCCCCCCAAGCCTCATGGACCCCCTCTGACCCCTGACCTCTGACCCCCGACCTATGACCCCTGACCTCAGACCCCTGACCTCTGACCCACGACCCCTGACCCCTGACCTCTGACCCCCTGACCTCTGATCTCTGACCCTTGACCTCTGACCCCTGAAAGCTGACCCCTGACCTCTGACCTCTGACCCCCTGACCTCTGACCCCTGACACCTGACCCCCGACCCCTGACACCCGACCTCTGACCCCCTGACCTCTGACCTCTGACCCCTGACCACTGACCTCTGACCTCTGACCCCTGACCTCTGACCTCTGACCCCTGACCTCTGACCCCTGACCTCTGACCTCTGACCCCTGTACTCTGACCCCTGACCTCTGACCCCTGACCTCTGACCCCTGACCCCTGACCTCTGACCTCTGACCCCTGACCTCTGACCTCTGACCCCTGAGCCCTGACCTCTGACCTCTGACCCCTGACCTCTGACCTCTGACCTCTGACCCCTGACCTCTGACCCCTGACCTCTGACCTCTGACCCCTGACCTCTGACCCCTGACATCTGACGCCTGACCTCTGACCCCTGACCCCCTGACCCCTGACCTCTGACCTCTGACCCCTGACCCCTGACCTCTGACCTCTGACCCCTGACCTCTGACCCATGACCTCTGACCCCTGACCCCTGACCTCTGACCCCTGACCTCTGACCTCTGACCCCTGACCTCTGACCTCTGACCCCTGACCCCTGACCTCTGACCTCTGACCCCTGACCTCTGACCTCTGACCTCTGACCCCTGACCTCTGACCCCTGACCTCTGACCTCTGACCCCTGACCCCTGACCTCTGACCTCTGACCCCTGACCTCTGACCCCTGACCTCTGACCTCTGACCCCTGACCTCTGACCCCTGACCCCTGACCCCTTGACCCCTGACCTCTGACCTCTGACCCCTGACCTCTGATTCCTGACCTCTGACCTCTGACCTCTGACCCCTGACCTCTGACCCCTTACCTCTGACCCCTGACTCTGACCTCTGACCTCTTGGTTCCCCCCTCATTTTGTTTCCCCCCGGTGCGCCCCGCAAATGCTTCCCCTGGCAACCGCACCCCGCACACTTGGATACCCCCTCATTTTAGTTCCCCCTCGGTGCACCCCACAAAAGTGTCCCCCCAGAGCCCGCACCCCACACATTTGGTTCCCCCCACCTTTTGGTTCCCTTTTCCAACAGCAGGTGGGGGCAGAGGGGCGCCCTCGGGCGTCACCGGGCATGAGCTCCCCTCGGCCGCATGCAGTACCCCTTTTCCACCAGCAGCTGGCGGCAGAGGGGCGCCCTCCGGCGTCACCGGGCATGAGCTCCCCACGGCCGCCTGCAGTACCCCTTTTCCACCAGCAGGTGGCGGCAGAGGGGCGCCCTCAGGCGTCACCGGGCATGAGCTCCCCTCGGCCACCTGCAGTACCCCTATTCCACCAGCAGGTGGCGGCAGAGGGGCGCCCTCGGGCGGCACCGGGCATGAGCTCCCCTCGGCCGCCTGCAGTACCCCTTTTCCACCAGCAGGTGGCGGCAGAGGGGCGCTCTCGGGCGTCACCGGGCATGAGCTCCCCTCGGCCGCCTGCAGTACCCCTTTTCCACCAGCAGGTGGCGGCAGAGGGGCGCCCTCGGGCGTCACCGGGCATGAGCTCCCCTCGGCCGCCTGCAGTACCCCATTTCCACCAGCAGGTGGCGGCAGAGGGGCGCCCTCGGGCGTCACCGGGCATGAGCTCCCCTCGGCCGCCTGCAGTACCCCTTTTCCACCAGCAGGTGGCGGCAGAGGGGCGCCCTCGGGCGGCACCGGGCATGAGCTCCCCTCGGCCGCCTGCAGTACCCCTTTTCCACCAGCAGGTGGCGGCAGAGGGGCGCCCTCGGGCGTCACCGGGCATGAGCTCCCCTCGGCCGCCTGCAGTACCCCTTTTCCACCAGCAGGTGGCGGCAGAGGGGCGCCCTCGGGCGTCACTGGGCATGAGCTCCTCTCGGCCGCCTGCAGTACCCCTTTTCCACCAGCAGGTGGCGGCAGAGGGGCGCCCTCGGGCGTCACCGGGCATGAGCTCCCCTCGGCCGCCTGCAGTACCCCTTTTCCACCAGCAGGTGGCGGCAGAGGGGGGCCCTCGGGCGTCACTGGGCATGAGCTCCCCTCGGCCGCCTGCAGTACCCCTTTTCCACCAGCAGGTGGCGGCAGAGGGGCGCCCTCGGGCGGCACCGGGCATGAGCTCCCCTCGGCCGCCTGCAGTACTCGTTTTCCACCAGTAGGTGGCGGCAGAGGGGCGCCCTTGGGCGTCACTGCGCATGAGCTCCCCTCGGCCGCCTGCGGTACCCCTTTTCCACCAGCAGGTGGCGGCAGAGGGGCGCCCTCGGACGTCACCGGGCATGAGCTCCCCTCGGCCGCCTGCAGTACCCCTTTTCCACCAGCAGGTGGCGGCAGAGGGGCGCCCTCGGGCGTCACCGGGCATGAGCTCCCCTCGGCCGCCTGCAGTACCCCTTTTCCACCAGCAGGTGGCGGCAGAGGGGCGCCCTCGGGCGTCACCGGGCATGAGCTCCCCCGGCCGCCTGCAGTACCCCTTTTCCACCAGCAGGTGGCGGCAGAGGGGCGCCCTCGGGCATCACCGGGCATGAGCTCCCCGCGGCCGCCTGCAGTACACTTTTTCCACCAGCAGGTGGCGGCAGAGGGGCGCCCTCGGGCGTCACCGGGGATGAGCTCCCCTCGGCCGCCTGCAGTACCCCTTTTCCACCAGCAGGTGGCGGCAGAGGGGCGCCCTCGGGCGTCACCGGGCATGAGCTCCCCTCGGCCGCCTGCAGTACCCCTTTTCCACCAGCAGGTGGCGGCAGAGGGGCGCCCTCGGGCGTCACTGGGCATGAGCTCCTCTCGGCCGCCTGCAGTACCCCTTTTCCACCAGCAGGTGGCGGCAGAGGGGCGCCCTCGGGCGTCACCGGGCATGAGCTCCCCCCGGGCGCCTGCAGTACCCCTTTTCCACCAGGAGGCAGCGGCCTAACCATAACCCTAACCCTAACCTAACCCGAACCCCAACTCCAACCCCAACCCTAACCCTAATGGCGTCCCCCCGACAACCGCACCCCGCACACTTGGTTCCCCCCTCATTTTAGTTCCCCCCGGTGCGCCCCACAAAAGTGTCCCCCCAGAACCCGCACCCCGCACACTTGGTTCCCCCTTCCTTTTGGTTCCCCCTGGTGCGCCACGCAAATTTGTCCCCCCGGAACCCGAACCCCGCACACTTGGTTCCCCCCTCACTTTGGTTCCCCCCCCCGGTGCGCCCCGCAACTGTGTCCCCCCGGAACCCGAACCCCTCACACTTGGTTCCTTCCTCATTTTGGTTCCCCCCCCCCTTGGGGTCCCACCAAGCCCCATAGACCCCCCCCCCTTGGTGCCCGTCCCCCGTCCTACCCGTGCCCGCAGCAGCCGCTCGCGCTCCGCCAGCGCCTCCCGCACCCGACGCTGCATCTCAGCCAGGTGGAGGCAGGCGCTGGGGGGGGGGAATAAATTGGGGGGGGTCTGGAGGCGCATTTAGGGGGCGGAGGGGACTGGTTCTCACCTGTAGAACTCGGCGTCGAGCCCCCCCGGGGGCAGCTGCAGGGCCAGGATGCCTGGGGGGGTGCAGGGGGACATGTCAGCACCGGGCATGAGCTCCCCTCGGCCGCCTGCAGTACCCCTTTTCCACCAGCAGGTGGCGGCAGAGGGGCGCCATCGGGCGTCACCGGGCATGAGCTCCCCTCGGCCGCCTGCAGTACCCCTTTTCCACCAGCAGGTGGCGGCAGAGGGGCGCCCTCGGGCGTCACCGGGCATGAGCTCCCCTCGGCCGCCTGCAGTACCCCTTTTCCACCAGCAGGTGGCGGCAGAGGGTAGCCCTCGGGCGGCACCGGGCATGAGCTCCCCTCGGCCGCATGCAGTACCCCTTTTCCACCAGCAGGTGGCGGCAGAGGGGCGCCCTCGGGCGTCACCGGGCATGAGCTCCCCTCGGCCGCCTGCAGTACCCCTTTTCCACCAGCAGGTGGCGGCAGAGGGGCGCCCTCGGGCGGCACCGGGCATGAGCTCCCCTCGGCCGCCTGCAGTACTCGTTTTCCACCAGCAGGTGGCGGCAGAGGGGCGCCCTCGGGCGTCACCGGGCATGAGCTCCCCCCGGGCGCCTGCAGTACCCCTTTTCCACCAGGAGGCAGCGGCCTAACCATAACCCTAACCCTAACCTAACCCGAACCCCAACTCCAACCCCAACCCTAACCCTAATGGCGTCCCCCCGACAACCGCACATTGCACATATGGTTCCCCCCTCATTTTGGTTCCCCCCGGTGCGCCCCGCAAAAGCGTCCCCCCGGCAACCGCACCCCGCACACTTGGTTCCCCCCTCATTTTGGTTCCCCACCCCGGTGCGCCCCGCAAATGCGTCCCCCCGGCAACCGCACCCCGCACACTTGGTTCCCCCCTCATTTTGGTTCCCCCCCCGGTGCGCCCCGCAAAAGCGTCCCCCCGGCAACCGCACCCCGCACACTTGGTTCCCCCCTCATTTTGGTTCCCCACCCCGGTGCGCCCCGCAAATGCGTCCCCCCGGCAACCGCACCCCGCACATTTGGTTCCCCCCTCCTTTTGGTTCCCACCGGTGCGCCCCGCAAATTTGTCCCCCCAGAACCCGAACCCCGCACACTTGGTTCCCCCCTCATTTTGGTTCCCCCCCGTGCGCCCCGCAAATGTGTCCCCCCGGAACCCGAACCCCGCACACTTGGTTCCGCCCTCACTTTGGTTCCCCCCCCCGGTGCGCCCCGCAACTGTGTCCCCCCGGAACCCGAACCCCGCACACTTGGTTCCCCCCTCATTTTGGTTCCCCCCCCCCTTGGGGTCCCCCCAAGCCCCATGGACCCCCCCCCCTTTGGTGCCCCCCCCCCGTCCTACCCGTGCCCGCAGCAGCCGCTCGCGCTCCGCCAGCGCCTCCCGCACAAGACGCTGCATCTCGGCCAGGTGGAGGCAGGCGCTGGGGGGGGGGAATAAATTGGGGGGGGTCTGGGGGCGCATTTAGGGGGCGGAGGGGACTGGTTCTCACCTGTAGAACTCGGCGTCGAGCCCCCCCGGGGGCAGCTGCAGGGCCAGGATGCCTGGGGGAGTGCGGGGGGGACATGTCAGCACCCCTCAGACCGAAACCCCAAAACCGCTGCTGTTGACATATCAAAAAAAATAAAAGACGTAATAAGCAACGCGCGTGCACGGCCCCTGGCCGCCTACAGTACACGTTTTCCACCAGCAGGTGGCGGCAGAGGGGCGCCCTCGGGCGTCACCTGGCATGAGCTTCCCTCGGCCGCCTGCAGTACCCCTTTTCCACCAGCAGGTAACGGCAGAGGGGCGCCCTCGGGCGTCACCGGGCATGAGCTCCCCTCGGCCGCCTGCAGTACCCCTTTTCCACCAGCAGGTGGCGGCAGAGGGGCGCCTTCGGGCGTCACCGGGCATGAGCTCCCCTCGGCCGCCTGCAGTACTCGTTTTCCACCAGCAGGTGGCGGCAGAGGGGCGCCTTCGGACATCACCGGGCATGAGCTCCCCTCGGCCGCCTGCAGTACCCCTTTTCCACCAGCAGCTGGCGGCAGAGGGGCGCCCTCAGGCGTCACCGGGCATGAGCTCCCCTCGGCCGCCTGCAGTACCCCTTTTCCACCAGCAGGTGGCGGCGGAGCAGCGCCTTCGGGCGTCACCGGGCATGAGCTCCCCTCGGCCGCCTGCAGTACCCCTTTTCCACCAGCAGGTGGCGGCAGAGGGGCGCCCTCGGGCGGCACCGGGCATGAGCTCCCCTCGGCCGCCTGCAGTACCCCTTTTCCACCAGCAGGTGGCGGCAGAGGGGCGCCCTCGGGCGGCACCGGGCATGAGCTCCCCTCGGCTGCCTGCAGTACCCCTTTTCCACCAACAGGTGGCGGCAGAGGGGCGCCCTCGGGCGTCACCGGGCATGAGCTCCCCTCGGCCGCCTGCAGTACCCCTTTTCCACCAGCAGGTGGCGGCAGAGGGGCGCCCTCGGGCGTCACCGGGCATGAGCTCCCCTCGGCCGCCTGCAGTACTCGTTTTCCACCAGCAGGTGGCGGCAGAGGGGAGCCCTCGGGCGTCACCGGGCATGAGCTCCCCTCGGCCGCCTGCAGTACCCCTTTTCCACCAGCAGGTGGCGGCAGAGGGGCGCCCTCAGGCGTCACCGGGCATGAGCTCCCCTCGGCCGCCTGCAGTACCCCTTTTCCACCAGCAGGTGGCAGCAGAGGGGCGCCCTCGGGCATCACCGGGCATGAGCTCCCCTCGGCCGCCTGCAGTACCCCTTTTCCACCAGCAGGTGGCGGCAGAGGGGCGCTCTCGGGCGTCACCGGGCATGAGCTCCCCTCGGCCGCCTGCAGTACCCCTTTTCCACCAGCAGGTGGCAGCAGAGGGGCGCCCTCGGGCGTCACCGAGCATGAGCTCCCCTAAGCCGCCTGCAGTACCCCTTTTCCACCAGCAGGTGGCGGCAGAGGGGCGCCCTCGGGCGGCACCGGGCATGAGCTCCCCCCGGCCGCCTGCAGTACCCCTTTTTAACCAGCAGGGGGCGGCATTTTCCACCAGCAGGTGGCGGCAGAGGGGCGCCCTCAGGCGTCACCGCGCATGAGCTCCCCTCGGCCGCCTGCAGTACCCCTTTTCCACCAGCAGGTGGCGGCAGAGGGGCGCCCTCGGGCGTCACCGGGCATGAGCTCCCCTCGGCCGCCTGCAGTACCCCTTTTCCACCAGCAGGTGGCGGCAGAGGGGCGCCCTCGGGCGTCACCGAGCATGAGCTCCCCTAAGCCGCCTGCAGTACCCCTTTTCCACCAGCAGGTGGCGGCAGAGGGGCGCCCTCGGGCGTCACTGCGCATGAGCTCCCCTCGGCCGCCTGCGGTACCCCTTTTCCACCAGCAGGTGGCGGCAGAGGGGCGCCCTCGGACGTCACCGGGCATGAGCTCCCCTCGGCCGCCTGCAGTACCCCTTTTCCACCAGCAGGTGGCGGCAGAGGGGCGCCCTCGGGCGTCACCGGGCATGAGCTCCCCTCGGCCGCCTGCAGTACCCCTTTTCCACCAGCAGGTGGCGGCAGAGGGGCGCCCTCGGGCGTCACCGGGCATGAGCTCCCCCGGCCGCCTGCAGTACCCCTTTTCCACCAGCAGGTGGCGGCAGAGGGGCGCCCTCGGGCATCACCGGGCATGAGCTCCCCGCGGCCGCCTGCAGTACACTTTTTCCACCAGCAGGTGGCGGCAGAGGGGCGCCCTCGGGCGGCACCGGGGATGAGCTCCCCTCGGCCGCCTGCAGTACCCCTTTTCCACCAGCAGGTGGCGGCAGAGGGGCGCCCTCGGGCGTCATCGGGCATGAGCTTTCCCCGGCCGCCTGCAGTACCCCTTTTCCACCAGCAGGGGGCGGCCTAACACTAACCCTAACCTAACCCGAACCCCAACTCCAACCCCAACCCTAACGGCGTCCCCCCGACAACCGCACATTGCACATATGGTTCCCCCCTCATTTTGGTTCCCCCCGGTGCGCCCCGCAAAAGCGTCCCCCCGGCAACCGCACCCCGCACACTTGGTTCCCCCCTCATTTTGGTTCCCCACCCCGGTGCGCCCCGCAAATGCGTCCCCCCGGCAACCGCACCCCGCACACTTGGTTCCCCCCTCATTTTGGTTCCCCCCCCGGTGCGCCCCGCAAAAGCGTCCCCCCGGCAACCGCACCCCGCACACTTGGTTCCCCCCTCATTTTGGTTCCCCACCCCGGTGCGCCCCGCAAATGCGTCCCCCCGGCAACCGCACCCCGCACATTTGGTTCCCCCCTCCTTTTGGTTCCCACCGGTGCGCCCCGCAAATTTGTCCCCCCAGAACCCGAACCCCGCACACTTGGTTCCCCCCTCATTTTGGTTCCCCCCCGTGCGCCCCGCAAATGTGTCCCCCCGGAACCCGAACCCCGCACACTTGGTTCCGCCCTCACTTTGGTTCCCCCCCCCGGTGCGCCCCGCAACTGTGTCCCCCCGGAACCCGAACCCCGCACACTTGGTTCCCCCCTCATTTTGGTTCCCCCCCCCCTTGGGGTCCCCCCAAGCCCCATGGACCCCCCCCCCTTTGGTGCCCCCCCCCCGTCCTACCCGTGCCCGCAGCAGCCGCTCGCGCTCCGCCAGCGCCTCCCGCACAAGACGCTGCATCTCGGCCAGGTGGAGGCAGGCGCTGGGGGGGGGGAATAAATTGGGGGGGGTCTGGGGGCGCATTTAGGGGGCGGAGGGGACTGGTTCTCACCTGTAGAACTCGGCGTCGAGCCCCCCCGGGGGCAGCTGCAGGGCCAGGATGCCTGGGGGAGTGCGGGGGGGACATGTCATCACCCCTCAGACCGAAACCCCAAAACCGCTGCTGTTGACATATCAAAAAAAATAAAAGACGTAATAAGCAACGCGCGTGCACGGCCCCTGGCCGCCTACAGTACTCGTTTTCCACCAGCAGGTGGCGGCAGAGGGGCGCCCTCGGGCGTCACCTGGCATGAGCTTCCCTCGGCCGCCTGCAGTACCCCTTTTCCACCAGCAGGTAACGGCAGAGGGGCGCCCTCGGGCGTCACCGGGCATGAGCTCCCCTCGGCCGCCTGCAGTACCCCTTTTCCACCAGCAGGTGGCGGCAGAGGGGCGCCTTCGGGCGTCACCGGGCATGAGCTCCCCTCGGCCGCCTGCAGTACTCGTTTTCCACCAGCAGGTGGCGGCAGAGGGGCGCCTTCGGACATCACCGGGCATGAGCTCCCCTCGGCCGCCTGCAGTACCCCTTTTCCACCAGCAGCTGGCGGCAGAGGGGCGCCCTCAGGCGTCACCGGGCATGAGCTCCCCTCGGCCGCCTGCAGTACCCCTTTTCCACCAGCAGGTGGCGGCGGAGCAGCACCTTCAGGCGTCACCGGGCATGAGCTCCCCTCGGCCGCCTGCAGTACCCCTTTTCCACCAGCAGGTGGCGGCAGAGGGGCGCCCTCGGGCGGCACCGGGCATGAGCTCCCCTCGGCCGCCTGCAGTACCCCTTTTCCACCAGCAGGTGGCGGCAGAGGGGCGCCCTCGGGCGGCACCGGGCATGCGCTCCCCTCGGCTGCCTGCAGTACCCCTTTTCCACCAACAGGTGGCGGCAGAGGGGCGCCCTCGGGCGTCACCGGGCATGAGCTCCCCTCGGCCGCCTGCAGTACCCCTTTTCCACCAGCAGGTGGCGGCAGAGGGGCGCCCTCGGGCGTCACCGGGCATGAGCTCCCCTCGGCCGCCTGCAGTACTCGTTTTCCACCAGCAGGTGGCGGCAGAGGGGAGCCCTCGGGCGTCACCGGGCATGAGCTCCCCTCGGCCGCCTGCAGTACCCCTTTTCCACCAGCAGGTGGCGGCAGAGGGGCGCCCTCAGGCGTCACCGGGCATGAGCTCCCCTCGGCCGCCTGCAGTACCCCTTTTCCACCAGCAGGTGGCAGCAGAGGGGCGCCCTCGGGCATCACCGGGCATGAGCTCCCCTCGGCCGCCTGCAGTACCCCTTTTCCACCAGCAGGTGGCGGCAGAGGGGCGCCCTCGGGCGTCACCGGGCATGAGCTCCCCTCGGCCGCCTGCAGTACCCCTTTTCCACCAGCAGGTGGCGGCAGAGGGGCGCCCTCGGGCGTCACCGAGCATGAGCTCCCCTAAGCCGCCTGCAGTACCCCTTTTCCACCAGCAGGTGGCGGCAGAGGGGCGCCCTCGGGCGGCACCGGGCATGAGCTCCCCCCGGCCGCCTGCAGTACCCCTTTTTAACCAGCAGGGGGCGGCATTTTCCACCAGCAGGTGGCGGCAGAGGGGCGCCCTCAGGCGTCACCGCGCATGAGCTCCCCTCGGCCGCCTGCAGTACCCCTTTTCCACCAGCAGGTGGCGGCAGAGGGGCGCCCTCGGGCGTCACCGGGCATGAGCTCCCCTCGGCCGCCTGCAGTACCCCTTTTCCACCAGCAGGTGGCGGCAGAGGGGCGCCCTCGGGCGTCACCGAGCATGAGCTCCCCTAAGCCGCCTGCAGTACCCCTTTTCCACCAGCAGGTGGCGGCAGAGGGGCGCCCTCGGGCGTCACCGGGCATGAGCTCCCCCCGGCCGCCTGCAGTACCCCTTTTTAACCAGCAGGGGGCGGCATTTTCCATCAGCAGGTGGCGGCAGAGGGGCGCCCTCAGGCGTCACCGCGCATGAGCTCCCCTCGGCCGCCTGCAGTACCCCTTTTCCACCAGCAGGTGGCGGCAGAGGGGCGCCCTCGGGCGGCACCGGGCATGAGCTCCCCTCGGCCGCCTGCAGTACTCGTTTTCCACCAGCAGGTGGCGGCAGAGGGGCGCCCTCGGGCATCACCGGGCATGAGCTCCCCCCGGGCGCCTGCAGTACCCCTTTTCCACCAGGAGGCAGCGGCCTAACCATAACCCTTACCCTAACCTAACCCGAACCCCAACTCCAACCCCAACCCTAACCCTAATGGCGTCCCCCCGACAACCGCACCCCGCACACTTGGTTCCCCCCTCATTTTAGTTCCCCCCGGTGCGCCCCACAAAAGTGTCACCCCAGAACCCGCACCCCGCACACTTGGTTCCCCCTTCCTTTTGGTTCCCCCTGGTGCGCCCCGCAAATTTGTCCCCCCGGAACCCGAACCCCGCACACTTGGTTCCCCCCTCACTTTGGTTCCCCCCCCCGGTGCGCCCCGCAACTGTGTCCCCCCGGAACCCGAACCCCGCACACTTGGTTCCCCCCTCATTTTGGTTCCCCCCCCCCTTGGGGTCCCACCAAGCCCCATAGACCCCCCCCCCTTGGTGCCCGTCCCCCATCATACCCGTGCCCGCAGCAGCCGCTCGCGCTCCGCCAGCGCCTCCCGCACCCGACGCTGCATCTCGGCCAGGTGGAGGCAGGCGCTGGGGAGGGGGAATAAATTGGGGGGGGTCTGGAGGCGCATTTAGGGGGCGGAGGGGACTGGTTCTCACCTGTAGAACTCGGCGTTGAGCCCCCCCGGGGGCAGCTGAAGGGCCAGGATGCCTGGGGGGGTGCGGGGGAGACATGTCAGCACCGGGCATGAGCTCCCCTCGGCCGCCTGCAGTACCCCTTTTCCACCAGCAGGTGGCGGCAGAGGGGCGCCCTCGGGCGTCACCGGGCATGAGCTCCCCTCGGCCGCCTGCAGTACCCCTTTTCCACCAGCAGGTGGCGGCAGAGGGGCGCCCTCGGGCGTCACCGGGCATGAGCTCCCCTCGGCCGCCTGCAGTACTCGTTTTCCACCAGCAGGTGGCGGCAGAGGGGCGCCCTCGGGCGTCACCGGGCACGAGCTCCCCTCGGCCGCCTGCAGTACTCGTTTTCCACCAGCAGGTGGCGGCAGAGGGGCGCCCTCGGGCATCACCGGGCATGAGCTCCCCCCGGGCGCCTGCAGTACCCCTTTTCCACCAGGAAGCGGCGGCCTAACCATAACCCTAACCCTAACCTAACCCGAACCCCAACTCCAACCCCAACCCTAACCCTAATGGCGTCCCCCCGACAACCGCACCCCGCACACTTGGTTCCCCCCTCATTTTAGTTCCCCCCGGTGCGCCCCAGAAAAGTGTCCCCCCAGAACCCGCACCCCGCACATTTGGTTCCCCCCTCCTTTTGGTTCCCACCGGTGCGCCCCGCAAATTTGTCCCCCCAGAACCCGAACCCCGCACACTTGGTTCCCCCCTCATTTTGGTACCCCCCGTGCGCCCCGCAAATGTGTCCCCCCGGAACCCGAACCCCGCACACTTGGTTCCCCCCTCACTTTGGTTCCCCCCCCCGGTGCGCCCCGCAACTGTGTCCCCCCGGAACCCGCACCCCGCACACTTGGTTCCACCCTCATTTTAGTTCCCCCCGGTGCGCCCCACAAAAATGTCCCCCCAGAACCCGCACCCCGCACACTTGGTTCCCCCTTCCTTTTGGTTCCCCCTGGTGCGCCAAGCAAATTTGTCCCCCCGAAACCCGAACCCCGCACACTTGGTTCCCCCCTCACTTTGGTTCCCCCCCCCACGGTGCGCCCCGCAACTGTATCCCCCCGGAACCCGAACCCCGCACACTTGGTTCCCCACTCATTTTGGTTCCCCCCCCCCTTGGGGTCCCACCAAGCCCCATAGACCCCCCCCCCTTGGTGCCCGTCCCCCGTCCTACCCGTGCCCGCAGCAGCCGCTCGCGCTCCGCCAGCGCCTCCCGCACCCGACGCTGCATCTCGGCCAGGTGGAGGCAGGCGATGGGGGGGGGGAATAAATTGGGGGGGGTCTGGAGGCGCATTTAGGGGGAGGAGGGGACTGGTTCTCACCTGTAGAACTCGGCGTCGAGCCCCCCCGGGGGCAGCTGAAGGGCCAGGATGCCTGGGGGGGTGCGGGGGAGACATGTCAGCACCGGGCATGAGCTCCCCTCGGCCGCCTGCAGTACCCCTTTTCCACCAGCAGGTGGCGGCAGAGGGGCGCCCTCTAGCGTCACCGGGCATGAGCTCCCCTCGGCCGCCTGCAGTACCCCTTTTCCACCAGCAGGTGGCGGCAGAGGGGCGCCCTCGGGCGGCACCGGGCATGAGCTCCCCTCGGCCGCCTGCAGTACTCGTTTTCCACCAGCAGGTGGCGGCAGAGGGGCGCCCTCGGGCATCACCGGGCATGAGCTCCCCTCGGCCGCCTGCAGTACCCCTTTTCCACCAGCAGGTGGCGGCAGAGGGGCGCCCTCGGGCGTCACCGGGCATGAGCTCCCCTCAGCCGCCTGCAGTACCCCTTTTCCACCAGCAGGTGGCGGCAGAGGGGCGCCCTCGGACGTCACCGGGCATGAGCTCCCCTCGGCCGCCTGCAGTACCCCTTTTCCACCAGCAGCTGGCGGCAGAGGGGCGCCCTCAGGCGTCACCGGGCATGAGCTCCCCTCGGCCGCCTGCAGTACCCCTTTTCCACCAGCAGATGGCGGCAGAGGGGTGCCCTCGGGCGTCACCGGGCATGAGCTCCCCTCGGCCGCCTGCAGTACTCGTTTTCCACCAGCAGGTGGCGGCAGAGGGGCGCCCTCGGGCGTCACCGGGCATGAGCTCCCCTCGGCCGCCTGCAGTACCCCTTTTCCACCAGCAGCTGGCGGCAGAGGGGCGCCCTCGGGTGGCACCGGGCATGAGCTCCCCTCGGCCGCCTGCAGTACCCCTTTTCCACCAGCAGGTGGCGGCAGAGGGGCGCCCTCGGGCGTCACCGGGCATGAGCTCCCCTCGGCCGCCTGCAGTACCCCTTTTCCACCAGCAGGTGGCTGCAGAGGGGCGCCCTCGGGCGTCACCGGGCATGAGCTCCCCTCGGCCGCCTGCAGTACCCCTTTTCCACCAGCAGGTGGCGGCAGAGGGGCGCCCTCGGGCATCACCGGGCATGAGCTCCCCTCGGCCGCCTGCAGTACCCCTTTTCCACCATCAGGTGGCGGCAGAGGGGCGCCCTCGGGCGTCACCGGGCATGAGCTCCCCTCGGCCGCCTGCAGTACCCCTTTTCCACCAGCAGGTGGCGGCAGAGGGGCGCCCTCGGGCGTCACCGGGCATGAGCTCCCCTCGGCCGCCTGCAGTACCCCTTTTCCACCAGCAGGTGGCGGCAGAGGGGCGCCCTCGGGCGTCACCGGGCATGAGCTCCCCTCGGCCGCCCGTAGTACCCCTTTTCCACCAGCAGGTGGCGGCAGAGGGGCGCCCTCGGACGTCACCGGGCATGAGCTCCCCTCGGCCGCCTGCAGTACCCCTTTTCCACCAGCAGGTGGCGGCAGAGGGGCGCCGTCGGGCATCACGGGGCATGAGCTCCCCTCGGCCGCCTGCAGTACCCCTTTTTCACCAGCAGGTGGCGGCAGAGGGGCGCCCTCTGGCGTCACCGGGCACGAGCTCCCCTCGGCCGCCTGCAGTACTCGTTTTCCACCAGCAGGTGGCGGCAGAGGGGCGCCCTCGGGCATCACCGGGCATGAGCTCCCCCCGGCCGCCTGCAGTACTCGTTTTCCACCAGGAGGCGGCGGCCTAACCATAACCCTAACCCTAACCTAACCCGAACCCCAACTCCAACCCCAACCCTAACCCTAATGGCGTCCCCCCGACAACCGCACCCCGCACACTTGGTTCCCCCCTCATTTTAGTTCCCCCCGGTGCGCCCCAGAAAAGTGTCCCCCCAGAACCCACACCCCGCACATATGGTTCCCCCCTCATTTTGGTTCCCCCCCGGTGCGCACCGCAAATGCTTCCCCCCGGCAACAGCACCCCGCACACTTGGTTCCGCCCTCATTTTAGTTCCCCCCGGTGCGCCCCAGAAAAGTGTCCCCCCAGAACCCGCACCCCGCACATTTGGTTCCCCCCTCCTTTTGGTTCCCACCGGTGCGCCCCGTAAATTTGTCCCCCCGGAACCTGAACCCCGCACACTTGGTTCTCCCCTCACTTTGGTTCCCCCCCCCCGGTGCGCCCCGCAAATGTGTCCCCCCGGAACCCGTACCCCGCACACTTGGTTCCCCCCTCATTTTGGTTCCCCCCCCCTTGGGGTCCCCCCAAGCCCCATGGACCCCCCCCCCTTTGGTGCCCCCCCCCCCCGTCCTACCCGTGCCCGCAGCAGCCGCTCGCGCTCCGCCAGCGCCTCCCGCACCCGACGCTGCATCTCGGCCAGGTGGAGGCAGGCGCTGGGGGGGGGGAATAAATTGGGGGGGGTCTGGGGGTGCATTTAGGGGGCGGAGGGGACTGGTTCTCACCTGTAGAACTCGGCGTCGAGCCCCCCCGGGGGCAGCTGCAGGGCCAGGATGCCTGGGGGGGTGCGGGGGGGACATGTCAGCACCCCTCAGACCGAAACCCCAAAACCGCTGCCGTTGACACATCAAAAAAAAAAAAAGACGTAATAAGCAACGCGCGTGCACGGCCCCTGGCCGCCTACAGTACTCGTTTTCCACCAGCAGGTGGCGGCAGAGGGGCGCCCTCGGGCGTCACCTGGCATGAGCTCCCCTCGGCCGCCTGCAGTACCCCTTTTCCACCAGCAGGTGGCGGCAGATGGGCGCCTTCGGGCGTCACCGGGCATGAGCTCCCCTCGGCCGCCTGCAGTACTCGTTTTCCACCAGCAGGTGGCGGCAGAGGGGCGCCCTCGGACATCACCGGGCATGAGCTCCCCTCGGCCGCCTGCAGTACCCCTTTTCCACCAGCAGGTGGCGGCGGAGGGGCGCCTTCGGGCGTCACCGGGCATGAGCTCCCCTCGGCCGCCTGCAGTACTCGTTTTCCACCAGCAGGTGGCGGCAGAGGGGCGCCCTCGGACATCACCGGGCATGAGCTCCCCTCGGCCGCCTGCAGTACCCCTTTTCCACCAGCAGCTGGCGGCAGAGGGGCGCCCTCGGGCGGCACCGGGCATGAGCTCCCCTCGGCCGCCTGCAGTACCCCTTTTCCACCAGCAGGTGGCGGCAGAGGGGCGCCCTCGGGCGTCACCGGGCATGAGCTCCCCTCGGCCACCTGCAGTACACCTTTTCCACCAGCAGGTAACGGCAGAGGGGCGCCCTCGGGCGTCACCGGGCATGAGCTCCCCTCGGCCGCCTGCAGTACCCCTTTTCCACCAGCAGCTGGCGGCAGAGGGGCGCCCTCGGGCGGCACCGGGCATGAGCTCCCCTCGGCCGCCTGCAGTACCCCTTTTCCACCAGCAGGTGGCGGCAGAGGGGCGCCCTCGGGCGGCACCGGGCATGAGCTCCCCTCGGCCGCCTGCAGTACCCCTTTTCCACCAGCAGGTGGCGGCAGAGGGGCGCCCTCGGGCGTCACCGGGCATGAGCTCCCCTCGGCCGCCTGCAGTACTCGTTTTCCACCAGCAGGTGGCGGCAGAGGGGCGCCCTCGGGCGTCACCGGGCATGAGCTCCCCTCGGCCGCCTGCAGTACCCCTTTTCCACCAGCAGGTGGCGGCAGAGGGGCGCCCTCGGCGTCACCGGGCAGGAGCTCCCCTCGGCCGCCTGCAGTACCCCTTTTCCACCAGCAGGTGGCGGCATAGGGGCGCCCTCGGGCGGCACCGGGCATGAGCTCCCCTCGGCCGCCTGCAGTACCCCTTTTCCACCAGCAGGTGGCGGCAGAGGGGCGCCCTCGGGCGTCACCGGGCATGAGCTCCCCTCGGCCGCCTGCATTACTCGTTTTCCACCAGCAGGTGGCGGCAGAGGGGCGCCCTCGGGCGGCACCGGGCATGAGCTCCCCTCGGCCGCCTGCAGTACCCCTTTTCCACCAGCAGCTGGCGGCAGAGGGGCGCCCTTGGGCGTCACCGGGCATGAGCTCCCCTCGGCCGCCTGCAGTACCCCTTTTCCACCAGCAGGTGGCGGCAGAGGGGCGCCCTCAGGCGTCACCGGGCATGAGCTCCCCTCGGCCGCCTGCAGTACCCCTTTTCCACCAGCAGGTGGCGGCAGAGGGGCGCCCTCGGGCGTCACCGGGCATGATCTCCCCTCGGCCGCCTGCAGTACCCCTTTTCCACCAGCAGGTGGCGGCAGAGGGGCGCCCTCGGGCGTCACCGGGCATGAGCTCCCCTCGGCCGCCTGCAGTACCCCTTTTCCACCAGCAGGTGGCGGCAGAGGGGCGCCCTCGGGCGTCACCGGGCATGAGCTCCCCTCGGCCGCCTGCAGTACCCCTTTTCCACCAGCAGGTGGCGGCAGAGGGGCGCCCTCGGGCGTCACCGGGCATGAGCTCCCCTCGGCCGTCTGCAGTACCCCTTTTCCACCAGCAGGTGGCGGCAGAGGGGCGCCCTCGGGCGGCACCGGGTTTGAGCTCCCCTCGGCCGCCTGCAGTACTCGTTTTCCACCAGCAGGTGGCGGCAGAGGGGCGCCCTCGGGCGTCACCGGGCATGAGCTCGCCTCGGCCGCCTGCAGTACCCCTTTTCCACCAGCAGATGGCGGCAGAGGGGCGCCTTCGGGCGTCACCGGGCATGAGCTCCCCTCGGCCGCCTGCAGTACCCCTTTTCCACCAGCAGGTGGCGGCAGAGGGTTGCCCTCGGGCGTCACCGGGCACGAGCTCCCCTCGGCCGCCTGCAGTACTCGTTTTCCACCAGCAGGTGGCGGCAGAGGGGCGCCCTCGGGCATCACCGGGCATGAGCTCCCCCCGGCCGCCTGCAGTACTCGTTTTCCACCAGGAGGCGGCGGCCTAACCATAACCCTAACCCTAACCTAACCCGAACCCCAACTCCAACCCCAACCCTAACCCTAATGGCGTCCCCCCGACAACCGCACCCCGCACACTTGGTTCCCCCCTCATTTTAGTTCCCCCCGGTGCGCCCCAGAAAAGTGTCCCCCCAGAACCCGCACCCCGCACATATGGTTCCCCCCTCATTTTGGTTCCCCCCCGGTGCGCCCCGCAAATGTGTCCCCCCGGAACCCAAACCCCGCACACTTGGTTCCCCCCTCATTTTGGTTCCCCCCCCCCTTGGGGTCCCCCCAAGCCCCAGGGACCCCCTCCCCTTTGGTGCCCCCCCCCCCGTCCTACCCGTGCCCGCAGCAGCCGCTCGCGCTCCGCCAGCGCCTCCCGCACCCGACGCTGCATCTCGGCCAGGTGGAGGCAGGCGCTGGGGGGAGGGAATAAATTGGGGGGGGTCTGGGGGTGCATTTAGGGGGCGGAGGGGACTGGTTCTCACCTGTAGAACTCGGCGTCGAGCCCCCCCGGGGGCAGCTGCAGGGCCAGGATGCCTGGGGGGGTGCGGGGGGGACATGTCAGCACCCCTCAGACCGAAACCCCAAAACCGCTGCCGTTGACACATCAAAAAAAAAAAAAGACGTAATAAGCAATGCGCGTGCACGGCCCCTGGCCGCCTACAGTACTCGTTTTCCACCAGCAGGTGGCGGCAGAGGGGCGCCTTCGGGCGTCACCGGGCATGAGCTCCCCTCGGCCGCCTGCAGTACTCGTTTTCCACCAGCAGGTGGCGGCAGAGGGGCGCCTTCGGGCGTCACCGGGCATGAGCTCCCCTCGGCCGCCTGCAGTACTCGTTTTCCACCAGCAGGTGGCGGCAGAGGGGCGCCCTCGGACATCACCGGGCATGAGCTCCCCTCGGCCGCCTGCAGTACCCCTTTTCCACCAGCAACTGGCGGCAGAGGGGCGCCCTCGGGCGGCACCGGGCATGAGCTCCCCTCGGCCGCCTGCAGTACCCCTTTTCCACCAGCAGGTGGCGGCAGAGGGGCGCCCTCGGGCGTCACCGGGCATGAGCTCCCCTTGGCCGCCTGCAGTACCCCTTTTCCACCAGCAGGTGGCGGCAGAGGGGCGCCCTCGGGCGTCACCGGGCATGAGCTCCCCTCGGCCGCCTGCAGTACCCCTTTTCCACCAGCAGGTGGCGGCAGAGGGGCGCCCTCGGGCGTCACCGGGCATGAGCTCCCCTCGGCCACCTGCAGTACACCTTTTCCACCAGCAGGTAACGGCAGAGGGGCGCCCTCGGGCGTCACCGGGCATGAGCTCCCCTCGGCCGCCTGCAGTACCCCTTTTCCACCAGCAGCTGGCGGCAGAGGGGCGCCCTCGGGCGGCACCGGGCATGAGCTCCCCTCGGCCGCCTGCAGTACCCCTTTTCCACCAGCAGGTGGCGGCAGAGGGGCGCCCTCGGGCGGCACCGGGCATGAGCTCCCCTCGGCCGCCTGCAGTACCCCTTTTCCACCAGCAGGTGGCGGCAGAGGGGCGCCCTCGGGCGTCACCGGGCATGAGCTCCCCTCGGCCGCCTGCAGTACTCGTTTTCCACCAGCAGGTGGCGGCAGAGGGGCGCCCTCGGGCGTCACCGGGCATGAGCTCCCCTCGGCCGCCTGCAGTACCCCTTTTCCACCAGCAGGTGGCGGCAGAGGGGCGCCCTCGGCGTCACCGGGCAGGAGCTCCCCTCGGCCGCCTGCAGTACCCCTTTTCCACCAGCAGGTGGCGGCATAGGGGCGCCCTCGGGCGGCACCGGGCATGAGCTCCCCTCGGCCGCCTGCAGTACCCCTTTTCCACCAGCAGGTGGCGGCAGAGGGGCGCCCTCGGGCGGCACCGGGCATGAGCTCCCCTCGGCCGCCTGCAGTACCCCTTTTCCACCAGCAGGTGGCGGCAGAGGGGCGCCCTCGGGCGGCACCGGGCATGAGCTCCCCTCGGCCGCCTGCAGTACCCCTTTTCCACCAGCAGCTGGCGGCAGAGGGGCGCCCTTGGGCGTCACCGGGCATGAGCTCCCCTCGGCCGCCTGCAGTACCCCTTTTCCACCAGCAGGTGGCGGCAGAGGGGCGCCCTCAGGCGTCACCGGGCATGAGCTCCCCTCGGCCGCCTGCAGTACCCCTTTTCCACCAGCAGGTGGCGGCAGAGGGGCGCCCTCGGGCGTCACCGGGCATGATCTCCCCTCGGCCGCCTGCAGTACCCCTTTTCCACCAGCAGGTGGCGGCAGAGGGGCGCCCTCGGGCGTCACCGGGCATGAGCTCCCCTCGGCCGCCTGCAGTACCACTTTTCCACCAGCAGGTGGCGGCAGAGGGGCGCCCTCGGGCATCACCGGGCATGAGCTCCCCTCGGCCGCCTGCAGTACCCCTTTTCCACCAGCAGGGGGCGGCAGAGGGGCGCCCTCGGGCGGCACCGGGCATGAGCTCCCCTCGGCCGCCTGCAGTACCCCTTTTCCACCAGCAGGTGGCGGCAGAGGGGCACCCTCGGGCGTCACCGGGCATGAGCTCCCCTCGGCCGCCTGCAGTACCCCTTTTCCACCAGCAGCTGGCGGCAGAGGGGCGCCCTCGGGCGGCAACGGGCATGAGCTCCCCTCGGCCGCCTGCAGTACCCCTTTTCCACCAGCAGGTGGCGGCAGAGGGGCGCCCTCGGGCGTCACCGGGAATGAGCTCCCCTCGGCCGCCTGCAGTACCCCTTTTCCACCAGCAGGTGGCGGCAGAGGGGCGCCCTCGGGCGTCACCGGGCATGAGCTCCCCTCGGCCGCCTGCAGTACCCCTTTTCCACCAGCAGGTGGCGGCAGAGGGGCGCCCTCGGGCGGCACCGGGCATGAGCTCCCCTCGGCCGCCTGCAGTACCCCTTTTCCACCAGCAGGTGGCGGCAGAGGGGCGCCCTCGGGCGTCACCGGGCATGAGCTCCCCTCGGCCGCCTGCAGTACCCCTTTTCCACCAGCAGGTGGCGGCAGAGGGGCGCCCTCGGACGTCACCGGGGATGAGCTCCCCTCGGCCGCCTGCAGTACCCCTTTTCCACCAGCAGGTGGCGGCAGAGGGGCGCCCTCGGGCATCACCGGGCATGAGCTCCCCTCGGCCGCCTGCAGTACCCCTTTTCCACCAGCAGGTGGCGGCAGAGGGGCGCCCTCGGGCGTCACCGGGCATGAGCTCCCCTCGGCCGTCTGCAGTACCCCTTTTCCACCAGCAGGTGGCGGCAGAGGGGCGCCCTCGGGCGGCACCGGGTTTGAGCTCCCCTCGGCCGCCTGCAGTACTCGTTTTCCACCAGCAGGTGGCGGCAGAGGGGCGCCCTCGGGCGTCACCGGGCATGAGCTCGCCTCGGCCGCCTGCAGTACCCCTTTTCCACCAGCAGATGGCGGCAGAGGGGCGCCTTCGGGCGTCACCGGGCATGAGCTCCCCTCGGCCGCCTGCAGTACCCCTTTTCCACCAGCAGGTGGCGGCAGAGGGGCGCCCTCGGGCGTCACCGGGCATGAGCTCCCCTCGGCCGCCTGCAGTACCCCTTTTCCACGAGCAGGTGGCGGCAGAGGGGCGCCCTCGGGCGGCACCGGGCATGAGCTCCCCTCGGCTGCCTGCAGTACCCCTTTTCCACCAGCAGGTGGCGGCAGAGGGGCGCCCTCGGGCGTCACCGGGCACGAGCTCCCCTCGGCCGCCTGCAGTACTCGTTTTCCACCAGCAGGTGGCGGCAGAGGGGCGCCCTCGGGCATCACCGGGCATGAGCTCCCCCCGGGCGCCTGCAGTACCCCTTTTCCACCAGGAGGCAGCGGCCTAACCATAACCCTAACCCTAACCTAACCCGAACCCCAACTCCAACCCCAACCCTAACCCTAATGGCGTCCCCCCGACAACCGCACCCCGCACACTTGGTTCCCCCCTCATTTTAGTTCCCCCCGGTGCGCCCCAGAAAAGTGTCCCCCCAGAACCCGCACCCCGCACATATGGTTCCCCCCTCATTTTGGTTCCCCCCCGGTGCGCACCGCAAATGCTTCCCCCCGGCAACAGCACCCCGCACACTTGGTTCCCCCCTCATTTTAGTTCCCCCCGGTGCGCCCCAGAAAAGTGTCCCCCCAGAACCCGCACCCCGCACATTTGGTTCCCCCCTCCTTTTGGTTCCCACCGGTGCGCCCCGTAAATTTGTCCCCCCGGAACCCGAACCCCGCACACTTGGTTCTCCCCTCACTTTGGTTCCCCCCCCCCGGTGCGCCCCGCAACTGTGTCCCCCCGGAACCCGTACCCCGCACACTTGGTTCCCCCCTCATTTTGGTTCCCCCCCCCCTTGGGGTCCCCACAAGCCCCATGGACCCCCCCCCCTTTGGTGCCCCCCCCCCGTCCTACCCGTGCCCGCAGCAGCCGCTCGCGCTCCGCCAGCGCCTCCCGCACCCGACGCTGCATCTCGGCCAGGTGGAGGCAGGAGCTGGGGGGGGGGAATAAATTGGGGGGGGTCTGGGGGTGCATTTAGGGGGCGGAGGGGACTGGTTCTCACCTGTAGAACTCGGCGTCGAGCCCCCCCGGGGGCAGCTGCAGGGCCAGGATGCCTGGGGGGGTGCGGGGGGGACATGTCAGCACCCCTCAGACCGAAACCCCAAAACCGCTGCCGTTGACACATCAAAAAAAAAAAAAGACGTAATAAGCAACGCGCGTGCACGGCCCCTGGCCGCCTACAGTACTCGTTTTCCACCAGCAGGTGGCGGCAGAGGGGCGCCCTCGGGCGTCACCTGGCATGAGCTCCCCTCGGCCGCCTGCAGTACCCCTTTTCCACCAGCAGGTGGCGGCAGAGGGGCGCCTTCGGGCGTCACCGGGCATGAGCTCCCCTCGGCCGCCTGCAGTACTCGTTTTCCACCAGCAGGTGGCGGCAGAGGGGCGCCTTCGGGCGTCACCGGGCATGAGCTCCCCTCGGCCGCCTGCAGTACTCGTTTTCCACCAGCAGGTGGCGGCAGAGGGGCGCCCTCGGACATCACCGGGCATGAGCTCCCCTCGGCCGCCTGCAGTACCCCTTTTCCACCAGCAGCTGGCGGCAGAGGGGCGCCCTCGGGCGGCACCGGGCATGAGCTCCCCTCGGCCGCCTGCAGTACCCCTTTTCCACCAGCAGGTGGCGGCAGAGGGGCGCCCTCGGGTGGCACCGGGCATGAGCTCCCCTCGGCCGCCTGCAGTACCCCTTTTCCACCAGCAGGTGGCGGCAGAGGGGCGCCCTCGGGCGTCACCGGGCATGAGCTCCCCTTGGCCGCCTGCAGTACCCCTTTTCCACCAGCAGGTGGCGGCAGAGGGGCGCCCTCGGGCGTCACCGGGCATGAGCTCCCCTCGGCCGCCTGCAGTACCCCTTTTCCACCAGCAGGTGGCGGCAGAGGGGCGCCCTCGGGCGTCACCGGGCATGAGCTCCCCTCGGCCACCTGCAGTACACCTTTTCCACCAGCAGGTAACGGCAGAGGGGCGCCCTCGGGCGTCACCGGGCATGAGCTCCCCTCGGCCGCCTGCAGTACCCCTTTTCCACCAGCAGCTGGCGGCAGAGGGGCGCCCTCGGGCGGCACCGGGCATGAGCTCCCCTCGGCCGCCTTCAGTACTCGTTTTCCACCAGCAGGTGGCGGCAGAGGGGCGCCCTCGGGCATCACCGGGCATGAGCTCCCCCCGGCCGCCTGCAGTACTCGTTTTCCACCAGGAGGCAGCGGCCTAACCATAACCCTAACCCTAACTAAACCCGAACCCCAACTCCAACCCCAACCCTAACCCTAATGGCGTCCCCCCGACAACCGCACCCCGCACACTTGGTTCCCCCCTCATTTTAGTTCCCCCCGGTGCGCCCCAGAAAAGTGTCCCCCCAGAACCCGCACCCCGCACATATGGTTCCCCCCTCATTTTGGTTCCCCCCCGGTGCGCACCGCAAATGCTTCCCCCCGGCAACAGCACCCCGCACACTTGGTTCCCCCCTCATTTTAGTTCCCCCCGGTGCGCCCCAGAAAAGTGTCCCCCCAGAACCCGCACCCCGCACATTTGGTTCCCCCCTCCTTTTGGTTCCCACCGGTGCGCCCCGCAAATTTGTCCCCCCAGAACCCGAACCCCGCACACTTGGTTCCCCCCTCATTTTGGTTCCCCCCCGTGCGCCCCGCAAATGTGTCCCCCCGGAACCCGAACCCCGCACACTTGGTTCCCCCCTCACTTTGGTTCCCCCCCCCGGTGCGCCCCGCAACTGTGTCCCCCCGGAACACGCACCCCGCACACTTGGTTCCCCCCTCATTTTGGTTCCCCCCCCATTGGGGTCCCCCCAAGCCCCATGGACCCCCCCCCCTTTGGTGCCCCCCCCCCCGTCCTACCCGTGCCCGCAGCAGCCGCTCGCGCTCCGCCAGCGCCTCCCGCACCCGACGCTGCATCTCGGCCAGGTGGAGGCAGGCGCTGGGGGGGGGGAATAAATTGGGGGGGGTCTGGGGGCGCATTTAGGGGGCGGAGGGGACTGGTTCTCACCTGTAGAACTCGGCGTCGAGCCCCCCCGGGGGCAGCTGCAGGGCCAGGATGCCTGGGGGGGTGCGGGGGGGACATGTCAGCACCCCCCAGACCGAAACCCCCAAACCGCTGCCGTTGACACATCAAAAAAAAAAAAAGACGTAATAAGCAACGCGCGTGCACGGCCCCTGGCCGCCTACAGTACTCGTTTTCCACCAGCAGGTGGCGGCAGAGGGGCGCCCTCGGGCGTCACCGGGCATGAGCTCCCCTTGGCCGCCTGCAGTACTCGTTTTCCACCAGCAGGTGGCGGCAGAGGGGCGCCCTAGGACGGCACCGGGCATGAGCTCCCCTTGGCCGCCTGCAGTACCCCTTTTCCACCAGCAGGTGGCGGCAGAGGGGCGCCCTCGGGCGTCACAGGGCATGAGCTCCCCCCGGCCGCCTGCAGTACTCGTTTTCCACCAGCAGGTGGCGGCAGAGGGGCGCCCTCGGGCATCACCGGGCATGAGCTCCCCTCGGCCGCCTGCAGTACCCCTTTTCCACCAGCAGGTGGCGGCAGAGGGGCGCCCTCAGGCGTCACCGGGCATGAGCTCCCCTTGGCCGCCTGCAGTACTCGTTTTCCACCAGCAGGTGGCGACAGAGGGGCGCCCTAGGACGGCACCGGGCATGAGCTCCCCTTGGCCGCCTGCAGTACCCCTTTTCCACCAGCAGGTGGCGGCAGAGGGGCGCCCTCGGGCGTCACCGGGCATGAGCTCCCCCCGGCCGCCTGCAGTACTCGTTTTCCACCAGCAGGTGGCGGCAGAGGGGCGCCCTCGGGCATCACCGGGCATGAGCTCCCCTCGGCCGCCTGCAGTACCCCTTTTCCACCAGCAGGTGGCGGCAGAGGGGCGCCCTCAGGCGTCACCGGGCATGAGCTCCCCTCGGCCGCCTGCAGTACCCCTTTTCCACCAGCAGGTGGCGGCAGAGGGGCGCCCTCGGGCGGCACCGGGCATGAGCTCCCCTCGGCCGCCTGCAGTACCCCTTTTCCACCAGCAGGTAACGGCAGAGGGGCGCCCTCGGGCGGCACCGGGCATGAGCTCCCCTCGGCCGCCTGCAGTACCCCTTTTCCACCAGCAGGTGGCGGCAGAGGGGCGCCCTCAGGCGTCACCGGGCATGAGCTCCCCTCGGCCGCCTGCAGTACCCCTTTTCCACCAGCAGGTGGCAGCAGAGGGGCGCCCTCGGGCGTCACCGGGCATGAGCTCCCCTCGGCCGACTGCAGTACCCCTTTTCCACCAGCAGGTGGCGGCAGAGGGGCGCCCTCGGGCGTCACCGGGCATGAGCTCCCCTCGGCCGCCTGCAGTACCCCTTTTCCACCAGCAGGTGGCGGCATAGGGGCGCCCTCGGGCGTCACCGGGCATGAGCTCCCCTCGGCCGCCTGCAGTACCCCTTTTCCACCAGCAGGTGGCGGCAGAGGGGCGCCCTCGGGCGTTACCGGGCATGAGCTCCCCTCGGCCGCCTGCAGTACTCGTTTTCCACCAGCAGGTGGCGGCAGAGGGGCGCCCTCGGGCGGCACCGGGCATGAGCTCCCCTCGGCCGCCTGCAGTACCACTTTTACACCAGCAGGTGGCGGCAGAGGGGCGCCCTCGGGCATCACCGGGCATGAGCTCCCCTCGGCCGCCTGCAGTACCCCTTTTCCACCAGCAGGTGGCGGCAGAGGGGCGCCCTCGGGCGTCACCGGGCATGAGCTCCCCTCGGCCGCCTGCAGTACCCCTTTTCCACCAGCAGGTGGCGGCAGAGGGGCGCCCTCGGGCGTCACCGGGCATGAGCTCCCCTCGGCCACCTGCAGTACACCTTTTCCACCAGCAGGTAACGGCAGAGGGGCGCCCTCGGGCGTCACCGGGCATGAGCTCCCCTCGGCCGCCTGCAGTACCCCTTTTCCACCAGCAGCTGGCGGCAGAGGGGCGCCCTCGGGCGGCACCGGGCATGAGCTCCCCTCGGCCGCCTGCAGTACTCCTTTTCCACCAGCAGGTGGCGGCAGAGGGGCGCCCTCGGGCATCACCGGGCATGAGCTCCCCCCGGCCGCCTGCAGTACTCGTTTTCCACCAGGAGGCGGCGGCCTAACCATAACCCTAACCCTAACCGAACCCGATCCCCAACTCCAACCCCAACCCTAACCCTAATGGCGTCCCCCCGACAACCGCACCCCGCACACTTGGTTCCCCCCTCATTTTAGTTCCCCCCGGTGCGCCCCAGAAAAGTGTCCCCCCAGAACCCGCACCCCGCACATATGGTTCCCCCCTCATTTTGGTTCCCCCCCGGTGCGCACCGCAAATGCTTCCCCCCGGCAACAGCACCCCGCACACTTGGTTCCCCCCTCATTTTAGTTCCCCCCGGTGCGCCCCAGAAAAGTGTCCCCCCAGAACCCGCACCCCGCACATTTGGTTCCCCCCTCCTTTTGGTTCCCACCGGTGCGCCCCGTAAATTTGTCCCCCCGGAACCCGAACCCCGCACACTTGGTTCCCCCCTCACTTTGGTTCCCCCCCCCCGGTGCGCCCCGCAACTGTGTCCCCCCGGAACCCGAACCCCGCACACTTGGTTCCCCCCTCATTTTGGTTCCCCCCCCCCTTGGGGTCCCCCCAAGCCCCATGGACCCCCCCCCCTTTGGTGCCCCCCCCCCCGTCCTACCCGTGCCCGCAGCAGCCGCTCGCGCTCCGCCAGCGCCTCCCGCACCCGACGCTGCATCTCGGCCAGGTGGAGGCAGGCGCTGGGGGGGGGGAATAAATTGGGGGGGGTCTGGGGGTGCATTTAGGGGGCGGAGGGGACTGGTTCTCACCTGTAGAACTCGGCGTCGAGCCCCCCCGGGGGCAGCTGCAGGGCCAGGATGCCTGGGGGGGTGCGGGGGGGACATGTCAGCACCCCTCAGACCGAAACCCCAAAACCGCTGCCGTTGACACATCAAAAAAAAAAAAAGACGTAATAAGCAACGCGCGTGCACGGCCCCTGGCCGCCTACAGTACTCGTTTTCCACCAGCAGGTGGCGGCAGAGGGGCGCCCTCGGGCGTCACCTGGCATGAGCTCCCCTCGGCCGCCTGCAGTACCCCTTTTCCACCAGTAGGTGGCGGCAGAGGGGCGCCTTCGGGCGTCACCGGGCATGAGCTCCCCTCGGCCGCCTGCAGTACTCGTTTTCCACCAGCAGGTGGCGGCAGAGGGGCGCCTTCGGGCGTCACCGGGCATGAGCTCCCCTCGGCCGCCTGCAGTACTCGTTTTCCACCAGCAGGTGGCGGCAGAGGGGCGCCCTCGGACATCACCGGGCATGAGCTCCCCTCGGCCGCCTGCAGTACCCCTTTTCCACCAGCAGGTGGCGGCAGAGGGGCGCCCTCGGGCGGCACCGGGCATGAGCTCCCCTCGGCCGCCTGCAGTACCCCTTTTCCACCAGCAGGTGGCGGCAGAGGGGCGCCCTCGGGCGGCACCGGGCATGAGCTCCCCTTGGCCGCCTGCAGTACCCCTTTTCCACCAGCAGGTGGCGGCAGAGGGGCGCCCTCGGGCGTCACCGGGCATGAGCTCCCCCCGGCCGCCTGCAGTACCCCTTTTCCACCAGCAGGTGGCGGCAGAGGGGCGCCCTCGGGCGTCACCGGGCATGAGCTCCCCTCGGCTGCCTGCAGTACCCCTTTTCCACCAGCAGGTGGCGGCATAGGGGCGCCCTCGGGCGTCACCGGGCATGAGCTCCCCTCGGCCACCTGCAGTACACCTTTTCCACCAGCAGGTAACGGCAGAGGGGCGCCCTCGGGCGTCACCGGGCATGAGCTCCCCTCGGCCGCCTGCAGTACCCCTTTTCCACCAGCAGCTGGCGGCAGAGGGGCGCCCTCGGGCGGCACCGGGCATGAGCTCCCCTCGGCCGCCTTCAGTACTCGTTTTCCACCAGCAGGTGGCGGCAGAGGGGCGCCCTCGGGCATCACCGGGCATGAGCTCCCCCCGGCCGCCTGCAGTACTCGTTTTCCACCAGGAGGCAGCGGCCTAACCATAACCCTAACCCTAACTAAACCCGAACCCCAACTCCAACCCCAACCCTAACCCTAATGGCGTCCCCCCGACAACCGCACCCCGCACACTTGGTTCCCCCCTCATTTTAGTTCCCCCCGGTGCACCCCAGAAAAGTGTCCCCCCAGAACCCGCACCCCGCACATATGGTTCCCCCCTCATTTTGGTTCCCCCCCGGTGCGCACCGCAAATGCTTCCCCCCGGCAACAGCACCCCGCACACTTGGTTCCCCCCTCATTTTAGTTCCCCCCGGTGCGCCCCAGAAAAGTGTCCCCCCAGAACCCGCACCCCGCACATTTGGTTCCCCCCTCCTTTTGGTTCCCACCGGTGCGCCCCGCAAATTTGTCCCCCCAGAACCCGAACCCCGCACACTTGGTTCCCCCCTCATTTTGGTTCCCCCCCGTGCGCCCCGCAAATGTGTCCCCCCGGAACCCGAACCCCGCACACTTGGTTCCCCCCTCACTTTGGTTCCCCCCCCCGGTGCGCCCCGCAACTGTGTCCCCCCGGAACACGCACCCCGCACACTTGGTTCCCCCCTCATTTTGGTTCCCCCCCCCCTTGGGGTCCCCCCAAGCCCCATGGACCCCCCCCCCTTTGGTGCCCCCCCCCCCGTCCTACCCGTGCCCGCAGCAGCCGCTCGCGCTCCGCCAGCGCCTCCCGCACCCGACGCTGCATCTCGGCCAGGTGGAGGCAGGCGCTGGGGGGGGGGAATAAATTGGGGGGGGTCTGGGGGCGCATTTAGGGGCGGAGGGGACTGGTTCTCACCTGTAGAACTCGGCGTCGAGCCCCCCCGGGGGCAGCTGCAGGGCCAGGATGCCTGGGGGGGTGCGGGGGGGACATGTCAGCACCCCCCAGACCGAAACCCCCAAACCGCTGCCGTTGACACATCAAAAAAAAAAAAAGACGTAATAAGCAACGCGCGTGCACGGCCCCTGGCCGCCTACAGTACTCGTTTTCCACCAGCAGGTGGCGGCAGAGGGGCGCCCTCGGGCGTCACCGGGCATGAGCTCCCCCCGGCCGCCTGCAGTACTCGTTTTCCACCAGCAGGTGGCGGCAGAGGGGCGCCCTCGGGCATCACCGGGCATGAGCTCCCCTCGGCCGCCTGCAGTACCCCTTTTCCACCAGCAGGTGGCGGCAGAGGGGCGCCCTCAGGCGTCACCGGGCATGAGCTCCCCTCGGCCGCCTGCAGTACCCCTTTTCCACCAGCAGGTGGCGGCAGAGGGGCGCCCTCGGGCGTCACCGGGCATGAGCTCCCCTCGGCCGCCTGCAGTACCCCTTTTCCACCAGCAGGTAACGGCAGAGGGGCGCCCCTGGGCGGCACCGGGCATGAGCTCCCCTCGGCCGCCTGCAGTACCCCTTTTCCACCAGCAGGTGGCGGCAGAGGGGCGCCCTCAGGCGTCACCGGGCATGAGCTCCCCTCGGCCGCCTGCAGTACCCCTTTTCCACCAGCAGGTGGCAGCAGAGGGGCGCCCTCGGGCGTCACCGGGCATGAGCTCCCCTCGGCCGACTGCAGTACCCCTTTTCCACCAGCAGGTGGCGGCAGAGGGGCGCCCTCGGGCGTCACCGGGCATGAGCTCCCCTCGGCCGCCTGCAGTACCCCTTTTCCACCAGCAGGTGGCGGCATAGGGGCGCCCTCGGGCGTCACCGGGCATGAGCTCCCCTCGGCCGCCTGCAGTACCCCTTTTCCACCAGCAGGTGGCGGCAGAGGGGCGCCCTCGGGCGTTACCGGGCATGAGCTCCCCTCGGCCGCCTGCAGTACTCGTTTTCCACCAGCAGGTGGCGGCAGAGGGGCGCCCTCGGGCGGCACCGGGCATGAGCTCCCCTCGGCCGCCTGCAGTACCACTTTTACACCAGCAGGTGGCGGCAGAGGGGCGCCCTCGGGCGTCACCGGGCATGAGCTCCCCTCGGCCGCCTGCAGTACCCCTTTTCCACCAGCAGGTGGCGGCAGAGGGGCGCCCTCGGGCGTCACCGGGCATGAGCTCCCCTCGGCCGCCTGCAGTACCCCTTTTCCACCAGCAGGTGGCGGCAGAGGGGCGCCCTCGGGCGTCACCGGGCATGAGCTCCCCTCGGCCACCTGCAGTACACCTTTTCCACCAGCAGGTAACGGCAGAGGGGCGCCCTCGGGCGTCACCGGGCATGAGCTCCCCTCGGCCGCCTGCAGTACCCCTTTTCCACCAGCAGCTGGCGGCAGAGGGGCGCCCTCGGGCGGCACCGGGCATGAGCTCCCCTCGGCCGCCTGCAGTACTCCTTTTCCACCAGCAGGTGGCGGCAGAGGGGCGCCCTCGGGCATCACCGGGCATGAGCTCCCCCCGGCCGCCTGCAGTACTCGTTTTCCACCAGGAGGCGGCGGCCTAACCATAACCCTAACCCTAACCGAACCCGATCCCCAACTCCAACCCCAACCCTAACCCTAATGGCGTCCCCCCGACAACCGCACCCCGCACACTTGGTTCCCCCCTCATTTTAGTTCCCCCCGGTGCGCCCCAGAAAAGTGTCCCCCCAGAACCCGCACCCCGCACATATGGTTCCCCCCTCATTTTGGTTCCCCCCCGGTGCGCACCGCAAATGCTTCCCCCCGGCAACAGCACCCCGCACACTTGGTTCCCCCCTCATTTTAGTTCCCCCCGGTGCGCCCCAGAAAAGTGTCCCCCCAGAACCCGCACCCCGCACATTTGGTTCCCCCCTCCTTTTGGTTCCCACCGGTGCGCCCCGTAAATTTGTCCCCCCGGAACCCGAACCCCGCACACTTGGTTCCCCCCTCACTTTGGTTCCCCCCCCCCGGTGCGCCCCGCAACTGTGTCCCCCCGGAACCCGAACCCCGCACACTTGGTTCCCCCCTCATTTTGGTTCCCCCCCCCCTTGGGGTCCCCCCAAGCCCCATGGACCCCCCCCCCTTTGGTGCCCCCCCCCCCGTCCTACCCGTGCCCGCAGCAGCCGCTCGCGCTCCGCCAGCGCCTCCCGCACCCGACGCTGCATCTCGGCCAGGTGGAGGCAGGCGCTGGGGGGGGGGAATAAATTGGGGGGGGTCTGGGGGTGCATTTAGGGGGCGGAGGGGACTGGTTCTCACCTGTAGAACTCGGCGTCGAGCCCCCCCGGGGGCAGCTGCAGGGCCAGGATGCCTGGGGGGGTGCGGGGGGGACATGTCAGCACCCCTCAGACCGAAACCCCAAAACCGCTGCCGTTGACACATCAAAAAAAAAAAAAGACGTAATAAGCAACGCGCGTGCACGGCCCCTGGCCGCCTACAGTACTCGTTTTCCACCAGCAGGTGGCGGCAGAGGGGCGCCCTCGGGCGTCACCTGGCATGAGCTCCCCTCGGCCGCCTGCAGTACCCCTTTTCCACCAGCAGGTGGCGGCAGAGGGGCGCCCTCGGGCGTCACCGGGCATGAGCTCCCCTCGGCCGCCTGCAGTACTCGTTTTCCACCAGCAGGTGGCGGCAGAGGGGCGCCTTCGGGCGTCACCGGGCATGAGCTCCCCTCGGCCGCCTGCAGTACTCGTTTTCCACCAGCAGGTGGCGGCAGAGGGGCGCCCTCGGACATCACCGGGCATGAGCTCCCCTCGGCCGCCTGCAGTACCCCTTTTCCACCAGCAGGTGGCGGCAGAGGGGCGCCCTCGGGCGGCACCGGGCATGAGCTCCCCTCGGCCGCCTGCAGTACCCCTTTTCCACCAGCAGGTGGCGGCAGAGGGGCGCCCTCGGGCGTCACCGGGCATGAGCTCCCCTCGGCCGCCTGCAGTACCCCTTTTCCACCAGCAGGTGGCGGCAGAGGGGCGCCCTCGGGCGTCACCGGGCATGAGCTCCCCTCGGCCACCTGCAGTACACCTTTTCCACCAGCAGGTAACGGCAGAGGGGCGCCCTCGGGCGTCACCGGGCATGAGCTCCCCTCGGCCGCCTGCAGTACCCCTTTTCCACCAGCAGCTGGCGGCAGAGGGGCGCCCTCGGGCGGCACCGGGCATGAGCTCCCCCCGGCCGCCTGCAGTACTCGTTTTCCACCAGGAGGCGGCGGCCTAACCATAACCCTAACCCTAACTAAACCCGAACCCCAACTCCAACCCCAACCCTAACCCTAATGGCGTCCCCCCGACAACCGCACCCCGCACACTTGGTTCCCCCCTCATTTTAGTTCCCCCCGGTGCACCCCAGAAAAGTGTCCCCCCAGAACCCGCACCCCGCACATATGGTTCCCCCCTCATTTTGGTTCCCCCCCGGTGCGCACCGCAAATGCTTCCCCCCGGCAACAGCACCCCGCACACTTGGTTCCCCCCTCATTTTAGTTCCCCCCGGTGCGCCCCAGAAAAGTGTCCCCCCAGAACCCGCACCCCGCACATTTGGTTCCCCCCTCCTTTTGGTTCCCACCGGTGCGCCCCGCAAATTTGTCCCCCCAGAACCCGAACCCCGCACACTTGGTTCCCCCCTCATTTTGGTTCCCCCCCGTGCGCCCCGCAAATGTGTCCCCCCGGAACCCGAACCCCGCACACTTGGTTCCCCCCTCACTTTGGTTCCCCCCCCCGGTGCGCCCCGCAACTGTGTCCCCCCGGAACACGCACCCCGCACACTTGGTTCCCCCCTCATTTTGGTTCCCCCCCCCCTTGGGGTCCCCCCAAGCCCCATGGACCCCCCCCCCTTTGGTGCCCCCCCCCCCGTCCTACCCGTGCCCGCAGCAGCCGCTCGCGCTCCGCCAGCGCCTCCCGCACCCGACGCTGCATCTCGGCCAGGTGGAGGCAGGCGCTGGGGGGGGGGAATAAATTGGGGGGGGTCTGGGGGCGCATTTAGGGGCGGAGGGGACTGGTTCTCACCTGTAGAACTCGGCGTCGAGCCCCCCCGGGGGCAGCTGCAGGGCCAGGATGCCTGGGGGGGTGCGGGGGGGACATGTCAGCACCCCCCAGACCGAAACCCCCAAACCGCTGCCGTTGACACATCAAAAAAAAAAAAAGACGTAATAAGCAACGCGCGTGCACGGCCCCTGGCCGCCTACAGTACTCGTTTTCCACCAGCAGGTGGCGGCAGAGGGGCGCCCTCGGGCGTCACCGGGCATGAGCTCCCCTTGGCCGCCTGCAGTACTCGTTTTCCACCAGCAGGTGGCGGCAGAGGGGCGCCCTAGGACGGCACCGGGCATGAGCTCCCCTTGGCCGCCTGCAGTACCCCTTTTCCACCAGCAGGTGGCGGCAGAGGGGCGCCCTCGGGCGTCACCGGGCATGAGCTCCCCCCGGCCGCCTGCAGTACTCGTTTTCCACCAGCAGGTGGCGGCAGAGGGGCGCCCTCGGGCATCACCGGGCATGAGCTCCCCTCGGCCGCCTGCAGTACCCCTTTTCCACCAGCAGGTGGCGGCAGAGGGGCGCCCTCAGGCGTCACCGGGCATGAGCTCCCCTTGGCCGCCTGCAGTACTCGTTTTCCACCAGCAGGTGGCGGCAGAGGGGCGCCCTAGGACGGCACCGGGCATGAGCTCCCCTTGGCCGCCTGCAGTACCCCTTTTCCACCAGCAGGTGGCGGCAGAGGGGCGCCCTCGGGCGTCACCGGGCATGAGCTCCCCCCGGCCGCCTGCAGTACTCGTTTTCCACCAGCAGGTGGCGGCAGAGGGGCGCCCTCGGGCATCACCGGGCATGAGCTCCCCTCGGCCGCCTGCAGTACCCCTTTTCCACCAGCAGGTGGCGGCAGAGGGGCGCCCTCAGGCGTCACCGGGCATGAGCTCCCCTCGGCCGCCTGCAGTACCCCTTTTCCACCAGCAGGTGGCGGCAGAGGGGCGCCCTCGGGCGTCACCGGGCATGAGCTCCCCTCGGCCGCCTGCAGTACCCCTTTTCCACCAGCAGGTAACGGCAGAGGGGCGCCCTCGGGCGGCACCGGGCATGAGCTCCCCTCGGCCGCCTGCAGTACCCCTTTTCCACCAGCAGGTGGCGGCAGAGGGGCGCCCTCAGGCGTCACCGGGCATGAGCTCCCCTCGGCCGCCTGCAGTACCCCTTTTCCACCAGCAGGTGGCAGCAGAGGGGCGCCCTCGGGCGTCACCGGGCATGAGCTCCCCTCGGCCGACTGCAGTACCCCTTTTCCACCAGCAGGTGGCGGCAGAGGGGCGCCCTCGGGCGTCACCGGGCATGAGCTCCCCTCGGCCGCCTGCAGTACCCCTTTTCCACCAGCAGGTGGCGGCATAGGGGCGCCCTCGGGCGTCACCGGGCATGAGCTCCCCTCGGCCGCCTGCAGTACCCCTTTTCCACCAGCAGGTGGCGGCAGAGGGGCGCCCTCGGGCGTTACCGGGCATGAGCTCCCCTCGGCCGCCTGCAGTACTCGTTTTCCACCAGCAGGTGGCGGCAGAGGGGCGCCCTCGGGCGTCACCGGGCATGAGCTCCCCTCGGCCGCCTGCAGTACCCCTTTTCCACCAGCAGGTGGCGGCAGAGGGGCGCCCTCGGGCGTCACCGGGCATGAGCTCCCCTCGGCCGCCTGCAGTACCCCTTTTCCACCAGCAGGTGGCGGCAGAGGGGCGCCCTCGGGCGTCACCGGGCATGAGCTCCCCTCGGCCACCTGCAGTACACCTTTTCCACCAGCAGGTAACGGCAGAGGGGCGCCCTCGGGCGTCACCGGGCATGAGCTCCCCTCGGCCGCCTGCAGTACCCCTTTTCCACCAGCAGCTGGCGGCAGAGGGGCGCCCTCGGGCGGCACCGGGCATGAGCTCCCCTCGGCCGCCTGCAGTACTCCTTTTCCACCAGCAGGTGGCGGCAGAGGGGCGCCCTCGGGCATCACCGGGCATGAGCTCCCCCCGGCCGCCTGCAGTACTCGTTTTCCACCAGGAGGCGGCGGCCTAACCATAACCCTAACCCTAACCGAACCCGATCCCCAACTCCAACCCCAACCCTAACCCTAATGGCGTCCCCCCGACAACCGCACCCCGCACACTTGGTTCCCCCCTCATTTTAGTTCCCCCCGGTGCGCCCCAGAAAAGTGTCCCCCCAGAACCCGCACCCCGCACATATGGTTCCCCCCTCATTTTGGTTCCCCCCCGGTGCGCACCGCAAATGCTTCCCCCCGGCAACAGCACCCCGCACACTTGGTTCCCCCCTCATTTTAGTTCCCCCCGGTGCGCCCCAGAAAAGTGTCCCCCCAGAACCCGCACCCCGCACATTTGGTTCCCCCCTCCTTTTGGTTCCCACCGGTGCGCCCCGTAAATTTGTCCCCCCGGAACCCGAACCCCGCACACTTGGTTCCCCCCTCACTTTGGTTCCCCCCCCCCGGTGCGCCCCGCAACTGTGTCCCCCCGGAACCCGAACCCCGCACACTTGGTTCCCCCCTCATTTTGGTTCCCCCCCCCCTTGGGGTCCCCCCAAGCCCCATGGACCCCCCCCCCTTTGGTGCCCCCCCCCCCGTCCTACCCGTGCCCGCAGCAGCCGCTCGCGCTCCGCCAGCGCCTCCCGCACCCGACGCTGCATCTCGGCCAGGTGGAGGCAGGCGTTTGGGGGGGGGAATAAATTGGGGGGGGTCTGGGGGTGCATTTAGGGGGCGGAGGGGACTGGTTCTCACCTGTAGAACTCGGCGTCGAGCCCCCCCGGGGGCAGCTGCAGGGCCAGGATGCCTGGGGGGGTGCGGGGGGGACATGTCAGCACCCCTCAGACCGAAACCCCAAAACCGCTGCCGTTGACACATCAAAAAAAAAAAAAGACGTAATAAGCAACGCGCGTGCACGGCCCCTGGCCGCCTACAGTACTCGTTTTCCACCAGCAGGTGGCGGCAGAGGGGCGCCCTCGGGCGTCACCTGGCATGAGCTCCCCTCGGCCGCCTGCAGTACCCCTTTTCCACCAGCAGGTGGCGGCAGAGGGGCGCCTTCGGGCGTCACCGGGCATGAGCTCCCCTCGGCCGCCTGCAGTACTCGTTTTCCACCAGCAGGTGGCGGCAGAGGGGCGCCTTCGGGCGTCACCGGGCATGAGCTCCCCTCGGCCGCCTGCAGTACTCGTTTTCCACCAGCAGGTGGCGGCAGAGGGGCGCCCTCGGACATCACCGGGCATGAGCTCCCCTCGGCCGCCTGCAGTACCCCTTTTCCACCAGCAGGTGGCGGCAGAGGGGCGCCCTCGGGCGGCACCGGGCATGAGCTCCCCTCGGCCGCCTGCAGTACCCCTTTTCCACCAGCAGGTGGCGGCAGAGGGGCGCCCTCGGGCGGCACCGGGCATGAGCTCCCCTTGGCCGCCTGCAGTACCCCTTTTCCACCAGCAGGTGGCGGCAGAGGGGCGCCCTCGGGCGTCACCGGGCATGAGCTCCCCCCGGCCGCCTGCAGTACCCCTTTTCCACCAGCAGGTGGCGGCAGAGGGGCGCCCTCGGGCGTCACCGGGCATGAGCTCCCCTCGGCCGCCTGCAGTACCCCTTTTCCACCAGCAGGTGGCGGCAGAGGGGCGCCCTCGGGCGTCACCGGGCATGAGCTCCCCTCGGCCACCTGCAGTACACCTTTTCCACCAGCAGGTAACGGCAGAGGGGCGCCCTCGGGCGTCACCGGGCATGAGCTCCCCTCGGCCGCCTGCAGTACCCCTTTTCCACCAGCAGCTGGCGGCAGAGGGGCGCCCTCGGGCGGCACCGGGCATGAGCTCCCCTCGGCCGCCTTCAGTACTCGTTTTCCACCAGCAGGTGGCGGCAGAGGGGCGCCCTCGGGCATCACCGGGCATGAGCTCCCCCCGGCCGCCTGCAGTACTCGTTTTCCACCAGGAGGCAGCGGCCTAACCATAACCCTAACCCTAACTAAACCCGAACCCCAACTCCAACCCCAACCCTAACCCTAATGGCGTCCCCCCGACAACCGCACCCCGCACACTTGGTTCCCCCCTCATTTTAGTTCCCCCCGGTGCACCCCAGAAAAGTGTCCCCCCAGAACCCGCACCCCGCACATATGGTTCCCCCCTCATTTTGGTTCCCCCCCGGTGCGCACCGCAAATGCTTCCCCCCGGCAACAGCACCCCGCACACTTGGTTCCCCCCTCATTTTAGTTCCCCCCGGTGCGCCCCAGAAAAGTGTCCCCCCAGAACCCGCACCCCGCACATTTGGTTCCCCCCTCCTTTTGGTTCCCACCGGTGCGCCCCGCAAATTTGTCCCCCCAGAACCCGAACCCCGCACACTTGGTTCCCCCCTCATTTTGGTTCCCCCCCGTGCGCCCCGCAAATGTGTCCCCCCGGAACCCGAACCCCGCACACTTGGTTCCCCCCTCACTTTGGTTCCCCCCCCCGGTGCGCCCCGCAACTGTGTCCCCCCGGAACACGCACCCCGCACACTTGGTTCCCCCCTCATTTTGGTTCCCCCCCCCCTTGGGGTCCCCCCAAGCCCCATGGACCCCCCCCCCTTTGGTGCCCCCCCCCCCGTCCTACCCGTGCCCGCAGCAGCCGCTCGCGCTCCGCCAGCGCCTCCCGCACCCGACGCTGCATCTCGGCCAGGTGGAGGCAGGCGCTGGGGGGGGGGAATAAATTGGGGGGGGTCTGGGGGCGCATTTAGGGGCGGAGGGGACTGGTTCTCACCTGTAGAACTCGGCGTCGAGCCCCCCCGGGGGCAGCTGCAGGGCCAGGATGCCTGGGGGGGTGCGGGGGGGACATGTCAGCACCCCCCAGACCGAAACCCCCAAACCGCTGCCGTTGACACATCAAAAAAAAAAAAAGACGTAATAAGCAACGCGCGTGCACGGCCCCTGGCCGCCTACAGTACTCGTTTTCCACCAGCAGGTGGCGGCAGAGGGGCGCCCTCGGGCGTCACCGGGCATGAGCTCCCCTTGGCCGCCTGCAGTACTCGTTTTCCACCAGCAGGTGGCGGCAGAGGGGCGCCCTAGGACGGCACCGGGCATGAGCTCCCCTTGGCCGCCTGCAGTACCCCTTTTCCACCAGCAGGTGGCGGCAGAGGGGCGCCCTCGGGCGTCACCGGGCATGAGCTCCCCCCGGCCGCCTGCAGTACTCGTTTTCCACCAGCAGGTGGCGGCAGAGGGGCGCCCTCGGGCATCACCGGGCATGAGCTCCCCTCGGCCGCCTGCAGTACCCCTTTTCCACCAGCAGGTGGCGGCAGAGGGGCGCCCTCAGGCGTCACCGGGCATGAGCTCCCCTTGGCCGCCTGCAGTACTCGTTTTCCACCAGCAGGTGGCGGCAGAGGGGCGCCCTAGGACGGCACCGGGCATGAGCTCCCCTTGGCCGCCTGCAGTACCCCTTTTCCACCAGCAGGTGGCGGCAGAGGGGCGCCCTCGGGCGTCACCGGGCATGAGCTCCCCCCGGCCGCCTGCAGTACTCGTTTTCCACCAGCAGGTGGCGGCAGAGGGGCGCCCTCGGGCATCACCGGGCATGAGCTCCCCTCGGCCGCCTGCAGTACCCCTTTTCCACCAGCAGGTGGCGGCAGAGGGGCGCCCTCAGGCGTCACCGGGCATGAGCTCCCCTCGGCCGCCTGCAGTACCCCTTTTCCACCAGCAGGTGGCGGCAGAGGGGCGCCCTCGGGCGTCACCGGGCATGAGCTCCCCTCGGCCGCCTGCAGTACCCCTTTTCCACCAGCAGGTAACGGCAGAGGGGCGCCCTCGGGCGGCACCGGGCATGAGCTCCCCTCGGCCGCCTGCAGTACCCCTTTTCCACCAGCAGGTGGCGGCAGAGGGGCGCCCTCAGGCGTCACCGGGCATGAGCTCCCCTCGGCCGCCTGCAGTACCCCTTTTCCACCAGCAGGTGGCAGCAGAGGGGCGCCCTCGGGCGTCACCGGGCATGAGCTCCCCTCGGCCGACTGCAGTACCCCTTTTCCACCAGCAGGTGGCGGCAGAGGGGCGCCCTCGGGCGTCACCGGGCATGAGCTCCCCTCGGCCGCCTGCAGTACCCCTTTTCCACCAGCAGGTGGCGGCATAGGGGCGCCCTCGGGCGTCACCGGGCATGAGCTCCCCTCGGCCGCCTGCAGTACCCCTTTTCCACCAGCAGGTGGCGGCAGAGGGGCGCCCTCGGGCGTTACCGGGCATGAGCTCCCCTCGGCCGCCTGCAGTACTCGTTTTCCACCAGCAGGTGGCGGCAGAGGGGCGCCCTCGGGCGGCACCGGGCATGAGCTCCCCTCGGCCGCCTGCAGTACCCCTTTTACACCAGCAGGTGGCGGCAGAGGGGCGCCCTCGGGCGTCACCGGGCATGAGCTCCCCTCGGCCGCCTGCAGTACCCCTTTTCCACCAGCAGGTGGCGGCAGAGGGGCGCCCTCGGGCGTCACCGGGCATGAGCTCCCCTCGGCCGCCTGCAGTACCCCTTTTCCACCAGCAGGTGGCGGCAGAGGGGCGCCCTCGGGCGTCACCGGGCATGAGCTCCCCTCGGCCACCTGCAGTACACCTTTTCCACCAGCAGGTAACGGCAGAGGGGCGCCCTCGGGCGTCACCGGGCATGAGCTCCCCTCGGCCGCCTGCAGTACCCCTTTTCCACCAGCAGCTGGCGGCAGAGGGGCGCCCTCGGGCGGCACCGGGCATGAGCTCCCCTCGGCCGCCTGCAGTACTCCTTTTCCACCAGCAGGTGGCGGCAGAGGGGCGCCCTCGGGCATCACCGGGCATGAGCTCCCCCCGGCCGCCTGCAGTACTCGTTTTCCACCAGGAGGCGGCGGCCTAACCATAACCCTAACCCTAACCTAACCCGATCCCCAACTCCAACCCCAACCCTAACCCTAATGGCGTCCCCCCGACAACCGCACCCTGCACACTTGGTTCCCCCCTCATTTTAGTTCCCCCCGGTGCGCCCCAGAAAAGTGTCCCCCCAGAACCCGCACCCCGCACATATGGTTCCCCCCTCATTTTGGTTCCCCCCCGGTGCGCACCGCAAATGCTTCCCCCCGGCAACAGCACCCCGCACACTTGGTTCCCCCCTCATTTTAGTTCCCCCCGGTGCGCCCCAGAAAAGTGTCCCCCCAGAACCCGCACCCCGCACATTTGGTTCCCCCCTCCTTTTGGTTCCCACCGGTGCGCCCCGTAAATTTGTCCCCCCGGAACCCGAACCCCGCACACTTGGTTCCCCCCTCACTTTGGTTCCCCCCCCCCGGTGCGCCCCGCAACTGTGTCCCCCCGGAACCCGAACCCCGCACACTTGGTTCCCCCCTCATTTTGGTTCCCCCCCCCCTTGGGGTCCCCCCAAGCCCCATGGACCCCCCCCCCTTTGGTGCCCCCCCCCCCGTCCTACCCGTGCCCGCAGCAGCCGCTCGCGCTCCGCCAGCGCCTCCCGCACCCGACGCTGCATCTCGGCCAGGTGGAGGCAGGCGCTGGGGGGGGGGAATAAATTGGGGGGGGTCTGGGGGTGCATTTAGGGGGCGGAGGGGACTGGTTCTCACCTGTAGAACTCGGCGTCGAGCCCCCCCGGGGGCAGCTGCAGGGCCAGGATGCCTGGGGGGGTGCGGGGGGGACATGTCAGCACCCCTCAGACCGAAACCCCAAAACCGCTGCCGTTGACACATCAAAAAAAAAAAAAGACGTAATAAGCAACGCGCGTGCACGGCCCCTGGCCGCCTACAGTACTCGTTTTCCACCAGCAGGTGGCGGCAGAGGGGCGCCCTCGGGCGTCACCTGGCATGAGCTCCCCTCGGCCGCCTGCAGTACCCCTTTTCCACCAGCAGGTGGCGGCAGAGGGGCGCCTTCGGGCGTCACCGGGCATGAGCTCCACTCGGCCGCCTGCAGTACTCGTTTTCCACCAGCAGGTGGCGGCAGAGGGGCGCCCTCGGACATCACCGGGCATGAGCTCCCCTCGGCCGCCTGCAGTACTCCTTTTCCACCAGCAGGTGGCGGCAGAGGGGCGCCCTCAGGCGTCACCGGGCATGAGCTCCCCTCGGCCGCCTGCAGTACCCCTTTTCCACCAGCAGGTGGCGGCAGAGGGGCGCCCTCGGGCGGCACCGGGCATGAGCTCCCCTCGGCCGCCTGCAGTACCCCTTTTCCACCAGCAGGTGGCGGCAGAGGGGCGCCCTCGGGCGGCACCGGGCATGAGCTCCCCTCGGCCGCCTGCAGTACTCGTTTTCCACCAGCAGGTGGCGGCAGAGGGGCGCCCTCGGGCGTCACCGGGCATGAGCTCCCCTCAGCCGCCTGCAGTACCCCTTTTCCACCAGCAGGTGGCGGCAGAGGGGCGCCCTCGGCGTCACCGGGCATGAGCTCCCCTCGGCCGCCTGCAGTACCCCTTTTCCACCAGCAGGTGGCGGCAGAGGGGCGCCCTCGGGCGGCACCGGGCATGAGCTCCCCTCGGCCGCCTGCAGTACCCCTTTTCCACCAGCAGGTGGCGGCAGAGGGGCGCCCTCGGGCGGCACCGGGCATGAGCTCCCCTCGGCCGCCTGCAGTACCCCTTTTCCACCAGCAGGTGGCGGCAGAGGGGCGCCCTCGGGCGGCACCGGGCATGAGCTCCCCTCGGCCGCCTGCAGTACCCCTTTTCCACCAGCAGGTGGCGGCAGAGGGGCGCCCTCGGGCGTCACCGGGCATGAGCTCCCCTCGGCCGCCTGCAGTACCCCTTTTCCACCAGCAGGTGGCGGCAGAGGGGCGCCCTCGGGCGTCACCGCGCATGAGCTCCCCTCGGCCGCCTGCAGTACCCCTTTTCCACCAGCAGGTGGCGGCAGAGGGGCGCCCTCGGACGTCACCGGGCATGAGCTCCCCTCGGCCGCCTGCAGTACCCCTTTTCCACCAGCAGGTGGCGGCAGAGGGGCGCCGTCGGGCATCACCGGGCATGAGCTCCCCTCGGCCGCCTGCAGTACCACTTTTCCACCAGCAGGTGGCGGCAGAGGGGCGCCCTCGGGCGTCACCGGGCATGAGCTCCCCTCGGCCGTCTGCAGTACCCCTTTTCCACCAGCAGCTGGCGGCAGAGGGGCGCCCTCGGGCGTCACCGGGCATGAGCTCCCCTCGGCCGCCTGCAGTACCCCTTTTCCACCAGCAGGTGGCGGCAGAGGGGCGCCCTCGGGCGTCACCGGGCATGAACTCGCCTCGGCCGCCTGCAGTACCCCTTTTCCACCAGCAGATGGCGGCAGAGGGGCGCCTTCGGGCGTCACCGGGCATGAGCTCCCCTCGGCCGCCTGCAGTACCCCTTTTCCACCAGCAGGTGGCGGCAGAGGGTTGCCCTCGGGCGTCACCGGGCACGAGCTCCCCTCGGCCGCCTGCAGTACTCGTTTTCCACCAGCAGGTGGCGGCAGAGGGGCGCCCTCGGGCATCACCGGGCATGAGCTCCCCCCGGCCGCCTGCAGTACTCGTTTTCCACCAGGAGGCGGCGGCCTAACCATAACCCTAACCCTAACCTAACCCGAACCCCAACTCCAACCCCAACCCTAACCCTAATGGCGTCCCCCCGACAACCGCACCCCGCACACTTGGTTCCCCCCTCATTTTAGTTCCCCCCGGTGCGCCCCAGAAAAGTGTCCCCCCAGAACCCGCACCCCGCACATATGTTTCCCCCCTCATTTTGGTTCCCCCCACCGGTGCGCCCCGCAAATGTGTCCCCCCGGAACCCGAACCCCGCACACTTGGTTCCCCCCTCATTTTGGTTCCCCCCCCCGGTGCGCCCCGCAACTGTGTCCCCCCGGAACCCGAACCCCGCACACTTGGTTCCCCCCTCATTTTGGTTCCCCCCCCCCTTGGGGTCCCCCCAAGCCCCAGGGACCCCCTCCCCTTTGGTGCCCCCCCCCCCGTCCTACCCGTGCCCGCAGCAGCCGCTCGCGCTCCGCCAGCGCCTCCCGCACCCGACGCTGCATCTCGGCCAGGTGGAGGCAGGCGCTGGGGGGGGGGAATAAATTGGGGGGGGTCTGGGGGTGCATTTAGGGGGCGGAGGGGACTGGTTCTCACCTGTAGAACTCGGCGTCGAGCCCCCCCGGGGGCAGCTGCAGGGCCAGGATGCCTGGGGGGGTGCGGGGGGGACATGTCAGCACCCCTCAGACCGAAACCCCAAAACCGCTGCCGTTGACACATCAAAAAAAAAAAAAGACGTAATAAGCAACGCGCGTGCACGGCCCCTGGCCGCCTACAGTACTCGTTTTCCACCAGCAGGTGGCGGCAGAGGGGCGCCCTCGGGCGTCACCGGGCATGAGCTCCCCTCGGCCGCCTGCAGTACCCCTTTTCCACCAGCAGGTGGCGGCAGAGGGGCGCCCTCGGGCGTCACCGGGCATGAGCTCCCCTCGGCCGCCTGCAGTACCCCTTTTCCACCAGCAGGTGGCGGCAGAGGGGCGCCCTCGGGCGGCACCGGGCATGAGCTCCCCTCGGCCGCCTGCAGTACCCCTTTTCCACCAGCAGGTGGCGGCAGAGGGGCGCCCTCGGGCGGCACCGGGCATGAGCTCCCCTCAGCCGCCTGCAGTACCCCTTTTCCACCAGCAGGTGGCGGCAGAGGGGCGCCCTCGGGCGTCACCGGGCATGAGCTCCCCTTGGCCGCCTGCAGTACCCCTTTTCCACCAGCAGGTGGCGGCAGAGGGGCGCCCTCGGGCGTCACCGGGCATGAGCTCCCCTCGGCCGCCTGCAGTACCCCTTTTCCACCAGCAGCTGGCGGCAGAGGGGCGCCCTCGGGCGTCACCGGGCATGAGCTCCCCTCGGCCACCTGCAGTACACCTTTTCCACCAGCAGGTAACGGCAGAGGGGCGCCCTCGGGCGTCACCGGGCATGAGCTCCCCTCGGCCGCCTGCAGTACCCCTTTTCCACCAGCAGCTGGCGGCAGAGGGGCGCCCTCGGGCGGCACCGGGCATGAGCTCCCCTCGGCCGCCTTCAGTACTCGTTTTCCACCAGCAGGTGGCGGCAGAGGGGCGCCCTCGGGCATCACCGGGCATGAGCTCCCCCCGGCCGCCTGCAGTACTCGTTTTCCACCAGGAGGCAGCGGCCTAACCATAACCCTAACCCTAACTAAACCCGAACCCCAACTCCAACCCCAACCCTAACCCTAATGGCGTCCCCCCGACAACCGCACCCCGCACACTTGGTTCCCCCCTCATTTTAGTTCCCCCCGGTGCACCCCAGAAAAGTGTCCCCCCAGAACCCGCACCCCGCACATATGGTTCCCCCCTCATTTTGGTTCCCCCCCGGTGCGCACCGCAAATGCTTCCCCCCGGCAACAGCACCCCGCACACTTGGTTCCCCCCTCATTTTAGTTCCCCCCGGTGCGCCCCAGAAAAGTGTCCCCCCAGAACCCGCACCCCGCACATTTGGTTCCCCCCTCCTTTTGGTTCCCACCGGTGCGCCCCGCAAATTTGTCCCCCCAGAACCCGAACCCCGCACACTTGGTTCCCCCCTCATTTTGGTTCCCCCCCGTGCGCCCCGCAAATGTGTCCCCCCGGAACCCGAACCCCGCACACTTGGTTCCCCCCTCACTTTGGTTCCCCCCCCCGGTGCGCCCCGCAACTGTGTCCCCCCGGAACACGCACCCCGCACACTTGGTTCCCCCCTCATTTTGGTTCCCCCCCCCCTTGGGGTCCCCCCAAGCCCCATGGACCCCCCCCCCTTTGGTGCCCCCCCCCCCGTCCTACCCGTGCCCGCAGCAGCCGCTCGCGCTCCGCCAGCGCCTCCCGCACCCGACGCTGCATCTCGGCCAGGTGGAGGCAGGCGCTGGGGGGGGGGAATAAATTGGGGGGGGTCTGGGGGCGCATTTAGGGGGCGGAGGGGACTGGTTCTCACCTGTAGAACTCGGCGTCGAGCCCCCCCGGGGGCAGCTGCAGGGCCAGGATGCCTGGGGGGGTGCGGGGGGGACATGTCAGCACCCCCCAGACCGAAACCCCCAAACCGCTGCCGTTGACACATCAAAAAAAAAAAAAGACGTAATAAGCAACGCGCGTGCACGGCCCCTGGCCGCCTACAGTACTCGTTTTCCACCAGCAGGTGGCGGCAGAGGGGCGCCCTCGGGCGTCACCGGGCATGAGCTCCCCTTGGCCGCCTGCAGTACTCGTTTTCCACCAGCAGGTGGCGGCAGAGGGGCGCCCTAGGACGGCACCGGGCATGAGCTCCCCTTGGCCGCCTGCAGTACCCCTTTTCCACCAGCAGGTGGCGGCAGAGGGGCGCCCTCGGGCGTCACCGGGCATGAGCTCCCCCCGGCCGCCTGCAGTACTCGTTTTCCACCAGCAGGTGGCGGCAGAGGGGCGCCCTCGGGCATCACCGGGCATGAGCTCCCCTCGGCCGCCTGCAGTACCCCTTTTCCACCAGCAGGTGGCGGCAGAGGGGCGCCCTCAGGCGTCACCGGGCATGAGCTCCCCTTGGCCGCCTGCAGTACTCGTTTTCCACCAGCAGGTGGCGGCAGAGGGGCGCCCTAGGACGGCACCGGGCATGAGCTCCCCTTGGCCGCCTGCAGTACCCCTTTTCCACCAGCAGGTGGCGGCAGAGGGGCGCCCTCGGGCGTCACCGGGCATGAGCTCCCCCCGGCCGCCTGCAGTACTCGTTTTCCACCAGCAGGTGGCGGCAGAGGGGCGCCCTCGGGCATCACCGGGCATGAGCTCCCCTCGGCCGCCTGCAGTACCCCTTTTCCACCAGCAGGTGGCGGCAGAGGGGCGCCCTCAGGCGTCACCGGGCATGAGCTCCCCTCGGCCGCCTGCAGTACCCCTTTTCCACCAGCAGGTGGCGGCAGAGGGGCGCCCTCGGGCGTCACCGGGCATGAGCTCCCCTCGGCCGCCTGCAGTACCCCTTTTCCACCAGCAGGTAACGGCAGAGGGGCGCCCTCGGGCGGCACCGGGCATGAGCTCCCCTCGGCCGCCTGCAGTACCCCTTTTCCACCAGCAGGTGGCGGCAGAGGGGCGCCCTCAGGCGTCACCGGGCATGAGCTCCCCTCGGCCGCCTGCAGTACCCCTTTTCCACCAGCAGGTGGCAGCAGAGGGGCGCCCTCGGGCGTCACATGGGCATGAGCTCCCCTCGGCCGACTGCAGTACCCCTTTTCCACCAGCAGGTGGCGGCAGAGGGGCGCCCTCGGGCGGCACCGGGCATGAGCTCCCCTCGGCCGCCTGCAGTACCCCTTTTCCACCAGCAGGTGGCGGCATAGGGGCGCCCTCGGGCGTCACCGGGCATGAGCTCCCCTCGGCCGCCTGCAGTACCCCTTTTCCACCAGCAGGTGGCGGCAGAGGGGCGCCCTCGGGCGTTACCGGGCATGAGCTCCCCTCAGCCGCCTGCAGTACTCGTTTTCCACCAGCAGGTGGCGGCAGAGGGGCGCCCTCGGGCGGCACCGGGCATGAGCTCCCCTCGGCCGCCTGCAGTACCCCTTTTACACCAGCAGGTGGCGGCAGAGGGGCGCCCTCGGGCGTCACCGGGCATGAGCTCCCCTCGGCCGCCTGCAGTACCCCTTTTCCACCAGCAGGGGGCGGCAGAGGGGCGCCCTCGGGCGTCACCGGGCATGAGCTCCCCTCGGCCGCCTGCAGTACCCCTTTTCCACCAGCAGCTGGCGGCAGAGGGGCGCCCTCGGGCGTCACCGGGCATGAGCTCCCCTCGGCCACCTGCAGTACACCTTTTCCACCAGCAGGTAACGGCAGAGGGGCGCCCTCGGGCGTCACCGGGCATGAGCTCCCCTCGGCCGCCTGCAGTACCCCTTTTCCACCAGCAGCTGGCGGCAGAGGGGCGCCCTCGGGCGGCACCGGGCATGAGCTCCCCTCGGCCGCCTGCAGTACTCCTTTTCCACCAGCAGGTGGCGGCAGAGGGGCGCCCTCGGGCATCACCGGGCATGAGCTCCCCCCGGCCGCCTGCAGTACTCGTTTTCCACCAGGAGGCGGCGGCCTAACCATAACCCTAACCCTAACCTAACCCGATCCCCAACTCCAACCCCAACCCTAACCCTAATGGCGTCCCCCCGACAACCGCACCCCGCACACTTGGTTCCCCCCTCATTTTAGTTCCCCCCGGTGCGCCCCAGAAAAGTGTCCCCCCAGAACCCGCACCCCGCACATATGGTTCCCCCCTCATTTTGGTTCCCCCCCGGTGCGCACCGCAAATGCTTCCCCCCGGCAACAGCACCCCGCACACTTGGTTCCCCCCTCATTTTAGTTCCCCCCGGTGCGCCCCAGAAAAGTGTCCCCCCAGAACCCGCACCCCGCACATTTGGTTCCCCCCTCCTTTTGGTTCCCACCGGTGCGCCCCGTAAATTTGTCCCCCCGGAACCCGAACCCCGCACACTTGGTTCCCCCCTCACTTTGGTTCCCCCCCCCCGGTGCGCCCCGCAACTGTGTCCCCCCGGAACCCGAACCCCGCACACTTGGTTCCCCCCTCATTTTGGTTCCCCCCCCCCTTGGGGTCCCCCCAAGCCCCATGGACCCCCCCCCCTTTGGTGCCCCCCCCCCCGTCCTACCCGTGCCCGCAGCAGCCGCTCGCGCTCCGCCAGCGCCTCCCGCACCCGACGCTGCATCTCGGCCAGGTGGAGGCAGGCGCTGGGGGGGGGGAATAAATTGGGGGGGGTCTGGGGGTGCATTTAGGGGGCGGAGGGGACTGGTTCTCACCTGTAGAACTCGGCGTCGAGCCCCCCCGGGGGCAGCTGCAGGGCCAGGATGCCTGGGGGGGTGCGGGGGGGACATGTCAGCACCCCTCAGACCGAAACCCCAAAACCGCTGCCGTTGACACATCAAAAAAAAAAAAAGACGTAATAAGCAACGCGCGTGCACGGCCCCTGGCCGCCTACAGTACTCGTTTTCCACCAGCAGGTGGCGGCAGAGGGGCGCCCTCGGGCGTCACCTGGCATGAGCTCCCCTCGGCCGCCTGCAGTACCCCTTTTCCACCAGCAGGTGGCGGCAGAGGGGCGCCTTCGGGCGTCACCGGGCATGAGCTCCACTCGGCCGCCTGCAGTACTCGTTTTCCACCAGCAGGTGGCGGCAGAGGGGCGCCCTCGGGCGTCACCGGGCATGAGCTCCCCTCGGCCACCTGCAGTACACCTTTTCCACCAGCCGGTAACGGCAGAGGGGCGCCCTCGGGCGTCACCGGGCATGAGCTCCCCTCGGCCGCCTGCAGTACCCCTTTTCCACCAGCAGGTGGCGGCAGAGGGGCGCCCTCGGGCGTCACCGGGCATGAGCTCCCCTCGGCCACCTGCAGTACACCTTTTCCACCAGCAGGTAACGGCAGAGGGGCGCCCTCGGGCGTCACCGGGCATGAGCTCCCCTCGGCCGCCTGCAGTACCCCTTTTCCACCAGCAGCTGGCGGCAGAGGGGCGCCCTCGGGCGGCACCGGGCATGAGCTCCCCTCGGCCGCCTTCAGTACTCGTTTTCCACCAGCAGGTGGCGGCAGAGGGGCGCCCTCGGGCATCACCGGGCATGAGCTCCCCCCGGCCGCCTGCAGTACTCGTTTTCCACCAGGAGGCAGCGGCCTAACCATAACCCTAACCCTAACTAAACCCGAACCCCAACTCCAACCCCAACCCTAACCCTAATGGCGTCCCCCCGACAACCGCACCCCGCACACTTGGTTCCCCCCTCATTTTAGTTCCCCCCGGTGCACCCCAGAAAAGTGTCCCCCCAGAACCCGCACCCCGCACATATGGTTCCCCCCTCATTTTGGTTCCCCCCCGGTGCGCACCGCAAATGCTTCCCCCCGGCAACAGCACCCCGCACACTTGGTTCCCCCCTCATTTTAGTTCCCCCCGGTGCGCCCCAGAAAAGTGTCCCCCCAGAACCCGCACCCCGCACATTTGGTTCCCCCCTCCTTTTGGTTCCCACCGGTGCGCCCCGCAAATTTGTCCCCCCAGAACCCGAACCCCGCACACTTGGTTCCCCCCTCATTTTGGTTCCCCCCCGTGCGCCCCGCAAATGTGTCCCCCCGGAACCCGAACCCCGCACACTTGGTTCCCCCCTCACTTTGGTTCCCCCCCCCGGTGCGCCCCGCAACTGTGTCCCCCCGGAACACGCACCCCGCACACTTGGTTCCCCCCTCATTTTGGTTCCCCCCCCCCTTGGGGTCCCCCCAAGCCCCATGGACCCCCCCCCCCTTTGGTGCCCCCCCCCCCGTCCTACCCGTGCCCGCAGCAGCCGCTCGCGCTCCGCCAGCGCCTCCCGCACCCGACGCTGCATCTCGGCCAGGTGGAGGCAGGCGCTGGGGGGGGGGAATAAATTGGGGGGGGTCTGGGGGCGCATTTAGGGGGCGGAGGGGACTGGTTCTCACCTGTAGAACTCGGCGTCGAGCCCCCCCGGGGGCAGCTGCAGGGCCAGGATGCCTGGGGGGGTGCGGGGGGGACATGTCAGCACCCCCCAGACCGAAACCCCCAAACCGCTGCCGTTGACACATCAAAAAAAAAAAAAGACGTAATAAGCAACGCGCGTGCACGGCCCCTGGCCGCCTACAGTACTCGTTTTCCACCAGCAGGTGGCGGCAGAGGGGCGCCCTCGGGCGTCACCGGGCATGAGCTCCCCTTGGCCGCCTGCAGTACTCGTTTTCCACCAGCAGGTGGCGGCAGAGGGGCGCCCTAGGACGGCACCGGGCATGAGCTCCCCTTGGCCGCCTGCAGTACCCCTTTTCCACCAGCAGGTGGCGGCAGAGGGGCGCCCTCGGGCGTCACCGGGCATGAGCTCCCCCCGGCCGCCTGCAGTACTCGTTTTCCACCAGCAGGTGGCGGCAGAGGGGCGCCCTCGGGCATCACCGGGCATGAGCTCCCCTCGGCCGCCTGCAGTACCCCTTTTCCACCAGCAGGTGGCGGCAGAGGGGCGCCCTCAGGCGTCACCGGGCATGAGCTCCCCTTGGCCGCCTGCAGTACTCGTTTTCCACCAGCAGGTGGCGGCAGAGGGGCGCCCTAGGACGGCACCGGGCATGAGCTCCCCTTGGCCGCCTGCAGTACCCCTTTTCCACCAGCAGGTGGCGGCAGAGGGGCGCCCTCGGGCGTCACCGGGCATGAGCTCCCCCCGGCCGCCTGCAGTACTCGTTTTCCACCAGCAGGTGGCGGCAGAGGGGCGCCCTCGGGCATCACCGGGCATGAGCTCCCCTCGGCCGCCTGCAGTACCCCTTTTCCACCAGCAGGTGGCGGCAGAGGGGCGCCCTCAGGCGTCACCGGGCATGAGCTCCCCTCGGCCGCCTGCAGTACCCCTTTTCCACCAGCAGGTGGCGGCAGAGGGGCGCCCTCGGGCGTCACCGGGCATGAGCTCCCCTCGGCCGCCTGCAGTACCCCTTTTCCACCAGCAGGTAACGGCAGAGGGGCGCCCTCGGGCGGCACCGGGCATGAGCTCCCCTCGGCCGCCTGCAGTACCCCTTTTCCACCAGCAGGTGGCGGCAGAGGGGCGCCCTCAGGCGTCACCGGGCATGAGCTCCCCTCGGCCGCCTGCAGTACCCCTTTTCCACCAGCAGGTGGCAGCAGAGGGGCGCCCTCGGGCGTCACCGGGCATGAGCTCCCCTCGGCCGACTGCAGTACCCCTTTTCCACCAGCAGCTGGCGGCAGAGGGGCGCCCTCGGGCGTCACCGGGCATGAGCTCCCCTCGGCCGCCTGCAGTACCCCTTTTCCACCAGCAGGTGGCGGCATAGGGGCGCCCTCGGGCGTCACCGGGCATGAGCTCCCCTCGGCCGCCTGCAGTACCCCTTTTCCACCAGCAGGTGGCGGCAGAGGGGCGCCCTCGGGCGTTACCGGGCATGAGCTCCCCTCAGCCGCCTGCAGTACTCGTTTTCCACCAGCAGGTGGCGGCAGAGGGGCGCCCTCGGGCGGCACCGGGCATGAGCTCCCCTCGGCCGCCTGCAGTACCCCTTTTACACCAGCAGGTGGCGGCAGAGGGGCGCCCTCGGGCGTCACCGGGCATGAGCTCCCCTCGGCCGCCTGCAGTACCCCTTTTCCACCAGCAGGGGGCGGCAGAGGGGCGCCCTCGGGCGTCACCGGGCATGAGCTCCCCTCGGCCGCCTGCAGTACCCCTTTTCCACCAGCAGGTGGCGGCAGAGGGGCGCCCTCGGGCGTCACCGGGCATGAGCTCCCCTCGGCCACCTGCAGTACACCTTTTCCACCAGCAGGTAACGGCAGAGGGGCGCCCTCGGGCGTCACCGGGCATGAGCTCCCCTCGGCCGCCTGCAGTACCCCTTTTCCACCAGCAGCTGGCGGCAGAGGGGCGCCCTCGGGCGGCACCGGGCATGAGCTCCCCTCGGCCGCCTGCAGTACTCCTTTTCCACCAGCAGGTGGCGGCAGAGGGGCGCCCTCGGGCATCACCGGGCATGAGCTCCCCCCGGCCGCCTGCAGTACTCGTTTTCCACCAGGAGGCGGCGGCCTAACCATAACCCTAACCCTAACCTAACCCGATCCCGAACTCCAACCCCAACCCTAACCCTAATGGCGTCCCCCCGACAACCGCACCCCGCACACTTGGTTCCCCCCTCATTTTAGTTCCCCCCGGTGCGCCCCAGAAAAGTGTCCCCCCAGAACCCGCACCCCGCACATATGGTTCCCCCCTCATTTTGGTTCCCCCCCGGTGCGCACCGCAAATGCTTCCCCCCGGCAACAGCACCCCGCACACTTGGTTCCCCCCTCATTTTAGTTCCCCCCGGTGCGCCCCAGAAAAGTGTCCCCCCAGAACCCGCACCCCGCACATTTGGTTCCCCCCTCCTTTTGGTTCCCACCGGTGCGCCCCGTAAATTTGTCCCCCCGGAACCCGAACCCCGCACACTTGGTTCCCCCCTCACTTTGGTTCCCCCCCCCCGGTGCGCCCCGCAACTGTGTCCCCCCGGAACCCGAACCCCGCACACTTGGTTCCCCCCTCATTTTGGTTCCCCCCCCCCTTGGGGTCCCCCCAAGCCCCATGGACCCCCCCCCCTTTGGTGCCCCCCCCCCCGTCCTACCCGTGCCCGCAGCAGCCGCTCGCGCTCCGCCAGCGCCTCCCGCACCCGACGCTGCATCTCGGCCAGGTGGAGGCAGGCGCTGGGGGGGGGGAATAAATTGGGGGGGGTCTGGGGGTGCATTTAGGGGGCGGAGGGGACTGGTTCTCACCTGTAGAACTCGGCGTCGAGCCCCCCCGGGGGCAGCTGCAGGGCCAGGATGCCTGGGGGGGTGCGGGGGGGACATGTCAGCACCCCTCAGACCGAAACCCCAAAACCGCTGCCGTTGACACATCAAAAAAAAAAAAAGACGTAATAAGCAACGCGCGTGCACGGCCCCTGGCCGCCTACAGTACTCGTTTTCCACCAGCAGGTGGCGGCAGAGGGGCGCCCTCGGGCGTCACCTGGCATGAGCTCCCCTCGGCCGCCTGCAGTACCCCTTTTCCACCAGCAGGTGGCGGCAGAGGGGCGCCTTCGGGCGTCACCGGGCATGAGCTCCACTCGGCCGCCTGCAGTACTCGTTTTCCACCAGCAGGTGGCGGCAGAGGGGCGCCCTCGGACATCACCGGGCATGAGCTCCCCTCGGCCGCCTGCAGTACCCCTTTTCCACCAGCAGGTGGCGGCAGAGGGGCGCCCTCAGGCGTCACCGGGCATGAGCTCCCCTCGGCCGCCTGCAGTACCCCTTTTCCACCAGCAGGTGGCGGCAGAGGGGCGCCCTCGGGCGGCACCGGGCATGAGCTCCCCTCGGCCGCCTGCAGTACCCCTTTTCCACCAGCAGGTGGCGGCAGAGGGGCGCCCTCGGGCGGCACCGGGCATGAGCTCCCCTCGGCCGCCTGCAGTACCCCTTTTCCACCAGCAGGTGGCGGCAGAGGGGCGCCCTCGGGCGTCACCGGGCATGAGCTCCCCTCGGCCGCCTGCAGTACTCGTTTTCCACCAGCAGGTGGCGGCAGAGGGGCGCCCTCGGGCGTCACCGGGCATGAGCTCCCCTCAGCCGCCTGCAGTACCCCTTTTCCACCAGCAGGTGGCGGCAGAGGGGCGCCCTCGGCGTCACCGGGCAGGAGCTCCCCTCGGCCGCCTGCAGTACCCCTTTTCCACCAGCAGGTAACGGCAGAGGGGCGCCCTCGGGCGGCACCGGGCATGAGCTCCCCTCGGCTGCCTGCAGTACCCCTTTTCCACCAGCAGGTGGCGGCAGAGGGGCGCCCTCGGGCGGCACCGGGCATGAGCTCCCCTCGGCCGCCTGCAGTACCCCTTTTCCACCAGCAGGTGGCGGCAGAGGGGCGCCCTCGGGCGGCACCGGGCATGAGCTCCCCTCGGCCGCCTGCAGTACCCCTTTTCCACCAGCAGGTGGCGGCAGAGGGGCGCCCTCGGGCGTCACCGGGCATGAGCTCCCCTCGGCCGCCTGCAGTACCCCTTTTCCACCAGCAGGTGGCGGCAGAGGGGCGCCCTCGGGCGTCACCGCGCATGAGCTCCCCTCGGCCGCCTGCAGTACCCCTTTTCCACCAGCAGGTGGCGGCAGAGGGGCGCCCTCGGGCGTCACCGGGCATGATCTCCCCTCGGCCGCCTGCAGTACCCCTTTTCCACCAGCAGGTGGTGGCAGAGGGGCGCCCTCGGGCGGCACCGGGCATGAGCTCCCCTCGGCCGCCTGCAGTACCACTTTTCCACCAACAGGTGGCGGCAGAGGGGCGCCCTCGGGCATCACCGGGCATGAGCTCCCCTCGGCCGCCTGCAGTACCCCTTTTCCACCAGCAGGTGGCGGCAGAGGGGCGCCCTCGGGCGGCACCGGGCATGAGCTCCCCTCGGCCGCCTGCAGTACCCCTTTTCCACCAGCAGGTGGCGGCAGAGGGGCGCCCTCGGGCGTCACCGGGCATGAGCTCCCCTCGGCCGCCTGCAGTACCCCTTTTCCACCAGCAGCTGGCGGCAGAGGGGCGCCCTCGGACGTCACCGGGCATGAGCTCCCCTCGGCCGCCTGCAGTACCCCTTTTCCACCAGCAGGTGGCGGCAGAGGGGCGCCGTCGGGCATCACCGGGCATGAGCTCCCCTCGGCCGCCTGCAGTACCCCTTTTCCACCAGCAGGTGGCGGCAGAGGGGCGCCCTCGGGCATCACCGGGCATGAGCTCCCCTCGGCCGTCTGCAGTACCCCTTTTCCACCAGCAGCTGGCGGCAGAGGGGCGCCCTCGGGCGTCACCGGGCATGAGCTCCCCTCGGCCGCCTGCAGTACTCGTTTTCCACCAGCAGGTGGCGGCAGAGGGGCGCCCTCGGGCGTCACCGGGCATGAGCTCGCCTCGGCCGCCTGCAGTACCCCTTTTCCACCAGCAGATGGCGGCAGAGGGGCGCCTTCGGGCGTCACCGGGCATGAGCTCCCCTCGGCCGCCTGCAGTACCCCTTTTCCACCAGCAGGTGGCGGCAGAGGGTTGCCCTCGGGCGTCACCGGGCACGAGCTCCCCTCGGCCGCCTGCAGTACTCGTTTTCCACCAGCAGGTGGCGGCAGAGGGGCGCCCTCGGGCATCACCGGGCATGAGCTCCCCCCGGCCGCCTGCAGTACTCGTTTTCCACCAGGAGGCGGCGGCCTAACCATAACCCTAACCCTAACCTAACCCGAACCCCAACTCCAACCCCAACCCTAACCCTAATGGCGTCCCCCCGACAACCGCACCCCGCACACTTGGTTCCCCCCTCATTTTAGTTCCCCCCGGTGCGCCCCAGAAAAGTGTCCCCCCAGAACCCGCACCCCGCACATATGTTTCCCCCCTCATTTTGGTTCCCCCCACCGGTGCGCCCCGCAAATGTGTCCCCCCAGAACCCGAACCCCGCACACTTGGTTCCCCCCTCATTTTGGTTCCCCCCCCCGGTGCGCCCCGCAACTGTGTCCCCCCGGAACCCGAACCCCGCACACTTGGTTCCCCCCTCATTTTGGTTCCCCCCCCCCCTTGGGGTCCCCCAAGCCCCAGGGACCCCCTCCCCTTTGGTGCCCCCCCCCCCGTCCTACCCGTGCCCGCAGCAGCCGCTCGCGCTCCGCCAGCGCCTCCCGCACCCGACGCTGCATCTCGGCCAGGTGGAGGCAGGCGCTGGGGGGGGGGAATAAATTGGGGGGGGTCTGGGGGTGCATTTAGGGGGCGGAGGGGACTGGTTCTCACCTGTAGAACTCGGCGTCGAGCCCCCCCGGGGGCAGCTGCAGGGCCAGGATGCCTGGGGGGGTGCGGGGGGGACATGTCAGCACCCCTCAGACCGAAACCCCAAAACCGCTGCCGTTGACACATCAAAAAAAAAAAAAGACGTAATAAGCAACGCGCGTGCACGGCCCCTGGCCGCCTACAGTACTCGTTTTCCACCAGCAGGTGGCGGCAGAGGGGCGCCCTCGGGCGTCACCGGGCATGAGCTCCTCTCGGCCGCCTGCAGTACCCCTTTTCCACCAGCAGGTGGCGCAGAGGGGCGCCCTCGGGCGTCACCGGGCATGAGCTCCCCTCGGCCGCCTGCAGTACCCCTTTTCCACCAGCAGGTGGCGGCAGAGGGGCGCCCTCGGGCGTCACCGGGCATGAGCTCCCCTCGGCCGCCTGCAGTACCCCTTTTCCACCAGCAGGTGGCGGCAGAGGGGCGCCCTCGGGCGTCACCGGGCATGAGCTCCCCTCGGCCGCCTGCATTACTCGTTTTCCACCAGCAGGTGGCGGCAGAAGGGCGCCCTCGGGCGTCACCGGGCATGAGCTCGCCTCGGCCGCCTGCAGTACCCCTTTTCCACCAGCAGATGGCGGCAGAGGGGCGCCTTCGGGCGTCACCGGGCATGAGCTCCCCTCGGCCGCCTGCAGTACCCCTTTTCCACCAGCAGGTGGCGGCAGAGGGGTGCCCTCGGGCGTCACCGGGCATGAGCTCCCCTCGGCCGCCTGCAGTACCCCTTTTCCACCAGCAGGTGGCGGCAGAGGGGCGCCCTCGGGCGGCACCGGGCATGAGCTCCCCTCGGCTGCCTGCAGTACCCCTTTTCCACCAGCAGGTGGCGGCAGAGGGGCGCCCTCGGGCGTCACCGGGCATGAGCTCCCCTCGGCCGCCTGCAGTACCCCTTTTCCACCAGCAGGTGGCGGCAGAGGGGCGCCCTCGGGCGTCACCGGGCACGAGCTCCCCTCGGCCGCCTGCAGTACTCGTTTTCCACCAGCAGGTGGCGGCAGAGGGGCGCCCTCGGGCATCACCGGGCATGAGCTCCCCCCGGGCGCCTGCAGTACCCCTTTTCCACCAGGAGGCAGCGGCCTAACCATAACCCTAACCCTAACCTAACCCGAACCCCAACTCCAACCCCAACCCTAACCCTAATGGCGTCCCCCCGACAACCGCACCCCGCACACTTGGTTCCCCCCTCATTTTAGTTCCCCCCGGTGCGCCCCACAAAAGTGTCCCCCCAGAACCCGCACCCCGCACACTTGGTTTTCCCTTCCTTTTGGTTCCCCCTGGTGCGCCCCGCAAATTTGTCCCCCCGGAACCCGAACCCCGCACACTTGGTTCCCCCCTCATTTTGGTTCCCCCCCCCCTTGGGGTCCCACCAAGCCCCATAGACCCCCCCCCCCTTGGTGCCCGTCCCCCATCATACCCGTGCCCGCAGCAGCCGCTCGCGCTCCGCCAGCGCCTCCCGCACCCGACGCTGCATCTCGGCCAGGTGGAGGCAGGCGCTGGGGAGGGGGAATAAATTGGGGGGGGTCTGGAGGCGCATTTAGGGGGCGGAGGGGACTGGTTCTCACCTGTAGAACTCGGCGTCGAGCCCCCCCGGGGGCAGCTGAAGGGCCAGGATGCCTGGGGGGGTGCGGGGGAGACATGTCAGCACCGGGCATGAGCTCCCCTCGGCCGCCTGCAGTACTCGTTTTCCACCAGCAGGTGGCGGCAGAGGGGCGCCCTCGGACATCACCGGGCATGAGCTCCCCTCGGCCGCCTGCAGTACTCGTTTTCCATCAGCAGGTGGCGGCAGAGGGGCGCCCTCGGGCGTCACCGGGCATGAGCTCCCCTCGGCCGCCTAGTACCCCTTTTCCACCAGCAGGTGGCGGCAGAGAGGCGCCCTCAGGCGTCACCGGGCATGAGCTCCCCTCGGCCGCCTGCAGTACCCCTTTTCCACCAGCAGGTGGCGGCAGAGGGGCGCCCTCGGGCGGCACCGGGCATGAGCTCCCCTCGGCCGCCTGCAGTACCCCTTTTCCACCAGCAGGTGGCGGCAGAGGGGCGCCCTCGGGCGTCACCGGGCATGAGCTCCCCTCGGCCGCCTGCAGTACCCCTTTTCCACCAGCAGGTGGCGGCAGAGGGGCGCCCTCGGGCGTCACCGGGCATGAGCTCCCCTCGGCCGCCTGCAGTACCCCTTTTCCACCAGCAGGTGGCGGCAGAGGGGCGCCCTCGGGCGTCACCGCGCATGAGCTCCCCTCGGCCGCCTGCAGTACCCCTTTTCCACCAGCAGGTGGTGGCAGAGGGGCGCCCTCGGACGTCACCGGGCATGAGCTCCCCTCGGCCGCCTGCAGTACCCCTTTTCCACCAGCAGGTGGCGGCAGAGGGGCGCCGTCAGGCATCACCGGGCATGAGCTCCCCTCGGCCGCCTGCAGTACCCCTTTTCCACCAGCAGGTGGCGGCAGAGGGGCGCCCTCGGGCGTCACCGGGCACGAGCTCCCCTCGGCCGCCTGCAGTACTCGTTTTCCACCAGCAGGTGGCGGCAGAGGGGCGCCCTCGGGCATCACCGGGCATGAGCTCCCCCCGGGCGCCTGCAGTACCCCTTTTCCACCAGGAGGCAGCGGCCTAACCATAACCCTAACCCTAACCTAACCCGAACCCCAACTCCAACCCCAACCCTAACCCTAATGGCGTCCCCCCGACAACCGCACCCCGCACACTTGGTTCCCCCCTCATTTTAGTTCCCCCCGGTGCGCCCCAGAAAAGTGTCCCCCCAGAACCCGCACCCCGCACACTTGGTTCCCCCTTCCTTTTGGTTCCCCCTGGTGCGCCCCGCAAATTTGTCCCCCCGGAACCCGAACCCCGCACACTTGGTTCCCCCCTCACTTTGGTTCCCCCCCCCCGGTGCGCCCCGCAACTGTGTCCCCCCGGAACCCGAACCCCGCACACTTGGTTCCCCCCTCATTTTGGTTCCCCCCCCCCTTGGGGTCCCACCAAGCCCCATAGACCCCCCCCCCTTGGTGCCCTTCCCCCGTCCTACCCGTGCCCGCAGCAGCCGCTCGCGCTCCGCCAGCGCCTCCCGCACCCGACGCTGCATCTCGGCCAGGTGGAGGCAGGCGCTGGGGGGGGGGAATAAATTGGGGGGGGTCTGGAGGCGCATTTAGGGGGCGGAGGGGACTGGTTCTCACCTGTAGAACTCGGCGTCGAGCCCCCCCGGGGGCAGCTGAAGGGCCAGGATGCCTGGGGGGGTGCGGGGGAGACATGTCAGCACCGGGCATGAGCTCCCCTCGGCCGCCTGCAGTACCCCTTTTCCACCAGCAGGTGGCTGCAGAGGGGCGCCCTCGGGCGTCACCGGGCATGAGCTCCCCTCGGCCGCCTGCAGTACCCCTTTTCCACCAGCAGGTGGCGGCAGAGGGGCGCCCTCGGGCATCACCGGGCATGAGCTCCCCTCGGCCGCCTGCAGTACCCCTTTTCCACCAGCAGGTGGCGGCAGAGGGGCGCCCTCGGGCGTCACCGGGCATGAGCTCCCCTCGGCCGCCTGCAGTACCCCTTTTCCACCAGCAGGTGGCGGCAGAGGGGCGCCCTCGGGCGTCACCGGGCATGAGCTCCCCTCGGCCGCCTGCAGTACCCCTTTTCCACCAGCAGGTGGCGGCAGAGGGGCGCCCTCGGGCGTCACCGGGCATGAGCTCCCCTCGGCCGCCTGCAGTACCCCTTTTCCACCAGCAGGTGGCGGCAGAGGGGCGCCCTCGGGCGGCACCGGGCATGAGCTCCCCTCGGCCGCCTGCAGTACTCGTTTTCCACCAGCAGGTGGCGGCAGAGGGGCGCCCTCGGGCATCACCGGGCATGAGCTCCCCCCGGCCGCCTGCAGTACTCGTTTTCCACCAGGAGGCGGCGGCCTAACCATAACCCTAACCCTAACCTAACCCGAACCCCAACTCCAACCCCAACCCTAACCCTAATGGCGTCCCCCCGACAACCGCACCCCGCACACTTGGTTCCCCCCTCCTTTTGGTTCCCACCGGTGCGCCCCGTAAATTTGTCCCCCCGGAACCCGAACCCCGCACACTTGGTTCCCCCCTCACTTTGGTTCCCCCCCCCCGGTGCGCCCCGCAACTGTGTCCCCCCGGAACCCGAACCCCGCACACTTGGTTCCCCCCTCATTTTGGTTCCCCCCCCCCTTGGGGTCCCCCCAAGCCCCATGGACCCCCCCCCCTTTGGTGCCCCCCCCCCCGTTCAACCCGTGCCCGCAGCAGCCGCTCACGCTCCGCCAGCGCCTCCCGCACCCGACGCTGCATCTCGGCCAGGTGGAGGCAGGCGCTGGGGGGGGGGAATAAATTGGGGGGGGTCTGGGGGTGCATTTAGGGGGCGGAGGGGACTGGTTCTCACCTGTAGAACTCGGCGTCGAGCCCCCCCGGGGGCAGCTGCAGGGCCAGGATGCCTGGGGGGGTGCGGGGGGGACATGTCAGCACCCCTCAGACCGAAACCCCAAAACCGCTGCCGTTGACACATCAAAAAAAAAAAAAGACGTAATAAGCAACGCGCGTGCACGGCCCCTGGCCGCCTACAGTACTCGTTTTCCACCAGCAGGTGGCGGCAGAGGGGCGCCCTCGGGCGTCACCTGGCATGAGCTCCCCTCGGCCGCCTGCAGTACCCCTTTTCCACCAGCAGGTGGCGGCAGAGGGGCGCCTTCGGGCGTCACCGGGCATGAGCTCCACTCGGCCGCCTGCAGTACTCGTTTTCCACCAGCAGGTGGCGGCAGAGGGGCGCCCTCGGACATCACCGGGCATGAGCTCCCCTCGGCCGCCTGCAGTACCCCTTTTCCACCAGCAGGTGGCGGCAGAGGGGCCCCCTCAGGCGTCACCGGGCATGAGCTCCCCTCGGCCGCCTGCAGTACCCCTTTTCCACCAGCAGGTGGCGGCGGAGCGGCGCCTTCGGGCGTCACCGGGCATGAGCTCCCCTCGGCCGCCTGCAGTACCCCTTTTCCACCAGCAGGTGGCGGCAGAGGGGCGCCCTCGGGCGTCACCGGGCATGAGCTCCCCTCGGCCGCCTGCAGTACTCGTTTTCCACCAGCAGGTGGCGGCAGAGGGGCGCCCTCGGACATCACCGGGCATGAGCTCCCCTCGGCCGCCTTCAGTACCCCTTTTCCACCAGCAGCTGGCGGCAGAGGGACGCCCTCAGGCGTCACCGGGCATGAGCTCCCCTCGGCCGCCTGCAGTACCCCTTTTCCACAAGCAGGTGGCGGCGGAGCGGCGCCTTCGGGCGTCACCGGGCATGAGCTCCCCTCGGCCGCCTGCAGTACCCCTTTTCCACCAGCAGGTGGCGGCAGAGGGGCGCCCTCGGGCGGCACCGGGCATGAGCTCCCCTCGGCCGCCTGCAGTACCCCTTTTCCACCAGCAGGTGGCGGCAGAGGGGCGCCCTCGGGCGGCACCGGGCATGAGCTCCCCTCGGCCGCCTGCAGTACCCCTTTTCCACCAGCAGGTGGCGGCAGAGGGGCGCCCTCGGGCGTCACCGGGCATGAGCTCCCCTTGGCCGCCTGCAGTACCCCTTTTCCACCAGCAGGTGGCGGCAGAGGGGCGCCCTCAGGCGTCACCGGGCATGAGCTCCCCTCGGCCGCCTGCAGTACCCCTTTTCCACCAGCAGGTGGCGGCAGAGGGGCGCCCTCGGGCGTCACCGGGCATGAGCTCCCCTCGGCCACCTGCAGTACACCTTTTCCACCAGCAGTAACGGCAGAGGGGCGCCCTCGGGCGTCACCGGGCATGAGCTCCCCTCGGCCGCCTGCAGTACCCCTTTTCCACCAGCAGCTGGCGGCAGAGGGGCGCCCTCGGGCGGCACCGGGCATGAGCTCCCCTCGGCCGCCTGCAGTACTCCTTTTCCACCAGCAGGTGGCGGCAGAGGGGCGCCCTCGGGCATCACCGGGCATGAGCTACCCCCGGCCGCCTGCAGTACTCGTTTTCCACCAGGAGGCGGCGGCCTAACCATAACCCTAACCCTAACCTAACCCGAACCCCAACTCCAACCCCAACCCTAACCCTAATGGCGTCCCCCCGACAACCGCACCCCGCACACTTGGTTCCCCCCTCATTTTAGTTCCCCCCGGTGCGCCCCAGAAAAGTGTCCCCCCAGAACCCGCACCCCGCACATATGGTTCCCCCCTCATTTTGGTTCCCCCCCGGTGCGCACCGCAAATGCTTCCCCCCGGCAACAGCACCCCGCACACTTGGTTCCCCCCTCATTTTAGTTCCCCCCGGTGCGCCCCAGAAAAGTGTCCCCCCAGAACCCGCACCCCGCACATTTGGTTCCCCCCTCCTTTTGGTTCCCACCGGTGCGCCCCGTAAACTTGTCCCCCCGGAACCCGAACCCCGCACACTTGGTTCCCCCCTCACTTTGGTTCCCCCCCCCGGTGCGCCCCGCAACTGTGTCCCCCCGGAACCCGAACCCCGCACACTTGGTTCCCCCCTCATTTTGGTTCCCCCCCCCCTTGGGGTCCCCCCAAGCCCCATGGACCCCCCCCCCTTTGGTGCCCCCCCCCCCGTCCTACCCGTGCCCGCAGCAGCCGCTCGCGCTCCGCCAGCGCCTCCCGCACCCGACGCTGCATCTCGGCCAGGTGGAGGCAGGCGCTGGGGGGGGGGAATAAATTGGGGGGGGTCTGGGGGTGCATTTAGGGGGCGGAGGGGACTGGTTCTCACCTGTAGAACTCGGCGTCGAGCCCCCCCGGGGGCAGCTGCAGGGCCAGGATGCCTGGGGGGGTGCGGGGGGGACATGTCAGCACCCCTCAGACCGAAACCCCAAAACCGCTGCCGTTGACACATCAAAAAAAAAAAAAGACGTAATAAGCAACGCGCGTGCACGGCCCCTGGCCGCCTACAGTACTCGTTTTCCACCAGCAGGTGGCGGCAGAGGGGCGCCCTCGGGCGTCACCTGGCATGAGCTCCCCTCGGCCGCCTGCAGTACCCCTTTTCCACCAGCAGGTGGCGGCAGAGGGGCGCCCTCAGGCGTCACCGGGCATGAGCTCCCCTCGGCCGCCTGCAGTACCCCTTTTCCACCAGCATGTGGCGGCGGAGCGGCGCCTTCGGGCGTCACCGGGCATGAGCTCCCCTCGGCCGCCTGCAGTACCCCTTTTCCACCAGCAGGTGGCGGCAGAGGGGCGCCCTCGGGCGTCACCGGGCATGAGCTCCCCTCGGCCGCCTGCAGTACTCGTTTTCCACCAGCAGGTGGCGGCAGAGGGGCGCCCTCGGACATCACCGGGCATGAGCTCCCCTCGGCCGCCTGCAGTACCCCTTTTCCACCAGCAGCTGGCGGCAGAGGGACGCCCTCAGGCGTCACCGGGCATGAGCTCCCCTCGGCCGCCTGCAGTACCCCCTTTTCCACCAGCAGGTGGCGGCGGAGCGGCGCCTTCGGGCGTCACCGGGCATGAGCTCCCCTCGGCCGCCTGCAGTACCCCTTTTCCACCAGCAGGTGGCGGCAGAGGGGCGCCCTCGGGCGTCACCGGGCATGAGCTCCCCTCGGCCGCCTGCAGTACCCCTTTTCCACCAGCAGGTGGCGGCAGAGGGGCGCCCTCGGGCGGCACCGGGCATGAGCTCCCCTCGGCCGCCTGCAGTACCCCTTTTCCACCAGCAGGTGGCGGCAGAGGGGCGCCCTCGGGCGTCACCGGGCATGAGCTCCCCTCGGCCGCCTGCAGTACTCGTTTTCCACCAGCAGATGGCGGCAGAGGGGCGCCCTCGGACATCACCGGGCATGAGCTCCCCTCGGCCGCCTGCAGTACTCGTTTTCCATCAGCAGGTGGAGGCAGAGGGGCGCCCTCGGGCGTCAACGGGCATGAGCTCCCCTCGGCCGCCTGCAGTACCCCTTTTCCACCAGCAGGTGGCGGCAGAGAGGCGCCCTCAGGCGTCACCGGGCATGAGCTCCCCTCGGCCGCCTGCAGTACCCCTTTTCCACCAGCAGGTGGCGGCAGAGGGGCGCCCTCGGGCGGCACCGGGCATGAGCTCCCCTCGGCCGACTGCAGTACCCCTTTTCCACCAGCAGGTGGCGTCAGAGGGGCGCCCTCGGGCGTCACTGGGCATGAGCTCCCCTCGGCCGCCTGCAGTACCCCTTTTCCACCAGCAGGTGGCGGCAGAGGGGCGCCCTCGGGCGTCACCGGGCATGAGCTCCCCTCGGCCGCCTGCAGTACCCCTTTTCCACCAGCAGGTGGCGGCAGAGGGGCGCCCTCGGGCGGCAACGGGCATGAGCTCCCCTCGGCCGCCTGCAGTACCCCTTTTCCACCAGCAGGTGGCGGCAGAGGGGCGCCCTCGGACGTCACCGGGCATGAGCTCCCCTCGGCCGCCTGCAGTACCCCTTTTCCACCAGCAGGTGGCGGCAGAGGGGCGTCGTCGGGCATCACCGGGCATGAGCTCCACTCGGCCGCCTGCAGTACCCCTTTTCCACCAGCAGGTGGCGGCAGAGGGGCGCCCTCGGGCGTCACCGGGCACGAGCTCCCCTCGGCCGCCTGCAGTACTCGTTTTCCACCAGCAGGTGGCGGCAGAGGGGCGCCCTCGGGCATCACCGGGCATGAGCTCCCCCCGGGCGCCTGCAGTACCCCTTTTCCACCAGGAGGCAGCGGCCTAACCATAACCCTAACCCTAACCTAACCCGAACCCCAACTCCAACCCCAACCCTAACCCTAATGGCGTCCCCCCGACAACCGCACCCCGCACACTTGGTTCCCCCCTCATTTTAGTTCCCCCCGGTGCGCCCCACAAAAGTGTCCCCCCAGAACCCGCACCCCGCACACTTGGTTCCCCCTTCCTTTTGGTTCCCCCTGGTGCGCCCCGCAAATTTGTCCCCCCGGAACCCGAACCCCGCACACTTGGTTCCCCCCTCACTTTGGTTCCCCCCCCCCGGTGCGCCCCGCAACTGTGTCCCCCCGGAACCCGAACCCCGCACACTTGGTTCCCCCCTCATTTTGGTTCCCCCCCCCCTTGGGGTCCCACCAAGCCCCATAGACCCCCCCCCCTTGGTGCCCGTCCCCCGTCCTACCCGTGCCCGCAGCAGCCGCTCGCGCTCCGCCAGCGCCTCCCGCACCCGACGCTGCATCTCGGCCAGGTGGAGGCAGGCGCTGGGGGGGGGGAATAAATTGGGGGGGGTCTGGAGGCGCATTTAGGGGGCGGAGGGGACTGGTTCTCACCTGTAGAACTCGGCGTCGAGCCCCCCCGGGGGCAGCTGCAGGGCCAGGATGCCTGGGGGGGTGCGGGGGGGACATGTCAGCACCCCTCAGACCGAAACCCCAAAACCGCTGCCGTTGACACATCAAAAAAAAAAAAAGACGTAATAAGCAACGCGCGTGCACGGCCCCTGGCCGCCTACAGTACTCGTTTTCCACCAGCAGGTGGCGGCAGAGGGGCGCCCTCGGGCGTCACCTGGCATGAGCTCCCCTCGGCCGCCTGCAGTACCCCTTTTCCACCAGCAGGTGGCGGCAGAGGGGCGCCTTCGGGCGTCACCGGGCATGAGCTCCACTCGGCCGCCTGCAGTACTCGTTTTCCACCAGCAGGTGGCGGCAGAGGGGCGCCCTCGGACATCACCGGGCATGAGCTCCCCTCGGCCGCCTGCAGTACCCCTTTTCCACCAGCAGGTGGCGGCAGAGGGGCGCCCTCAGGCGTCACCGGGCATGAGCTCCCCTCGGCCGCCTGCAGTACCCCTTTTCCACCAGCAGGTGGCGGCAGAGGGGCGCCCTCGGGCGTCACCGGGCATGAGCTCCCCTCGGCCGCCTGCAGTACTCGTTTTCCACCAGCAGGTGGCGGCAGAGGGGCGCCCTCGGACATCACCGGGCATGAGCTCCCCTCGGCCGCCTGCAGTACCCCTTTTCCACCAGCAGCTGGCGGCAGAGGGACGCCCTCAGGCGTCACCGGGCATGAGCTCCCCTCGGCCGCCTGCAGTACCCCTTTTCCACCAGCAGGTGGCGGCGGAGCGGCGCCTTCGGGCGTCACCGGGCATGAGCTCACCTCGGCCGCCTGCAGTACCCCTTTTCCACCAGCAGGTGGCGGCAGAGGGGCGCCCTCGGGCGGCACCGGGCATGAGCTCCCCTCGGCCGCCTGCAGTACCCCTTTTCCACCAGCAGGTGGCGGCAGAGGGGCGCCCTCGGGCGGCACCGGGCATGAGCTCCCCTCGGCCGCCTGCAGTACCCCTTTTCCACCAGCAGGTGGCGGCAGAGGGGCGCCCTCGGGCGTCACCGGGCATGAGCTCCCCTCGGCCACCTGCAGTACACCTTTTCCACCAGCAGTAACGGCAGAGGGGCGCCCTCGGGCGTCACCGGGCATGAGCTCCCCTCGGCCGCCTGCAGTACCCCTTTTCCACCAGCAGCTGGCGGCAGAGGGGTGCCCTCGGGCGGCACCGGGCATGAGCTCCCCTCGGCCGCCTGCAGTACTCCTTTTCCACCAGCAGGTGGCGGCAGAGGGGCGCCCTCGGGCATCACCGGGCATGAGCTACCCCCGGCCGCCTGCAGTACTCGTTTTCCACCAGGAGGCGGCGGCCTAACCATAACCCTAACCCTAACCTAACCCGAACCCCAACTCCAACCCCAACCCTAACCCTAATGGCGTCCCCCCGACAACCGCACCCCGCACACTTGGTTCCCCCCTCATTTTAGTTCCCCCCGGTGCGCCCCAGAAAAGTGTCCCCCCAGAACCCGCACCCCGCACATATGGTTCCCCCCTCATTTTGGTTCCCCCCCGGTGCGCACCGCAAATGCTTCCCCCCGGCAACAGCACCCCGCACACTTGGTTCCCCCCTCATTTTAGTTCCCCCCGGTGCGCCCCAGAAAAGTGTCCCCCCAGAACCCGCACCCCGCACATTTGGTTCCCCCCTCCTTTTGGTTCCCACCGGTGCGCCCCGTAAATTTGTCCCCCCGGAACCCGAACCCCGCACACTTGGTTCCCCCCTCACTTTGGTTCCCCCCCCCGGTGCGCCCCGCAACTGTGTCCCCCCGGAACCCGAACCCCGCACACTTGGTTCCCCCCTCATTTTGGTTCCCCCCCCCCTTGGGGTCCCCCCAAGCCCCATGGACCCCCCCCCCTTTGGTGCCCCCCCCCCCGTCCTACCCGTGCCCGCAGCAGCCGCTCGCGCTCCGCCAGCGCCTCCCGCACCCGACGCTGCATCTCGGCCAGGTGGAGGCAGGCGCTGGGGGGGGGGAATAAATTGGGGGGGGTCTGGGGGTGCATTTAGGGGGCGGAGGGGACTGGTTCTCACCTGTAGAACTCGGCGTCGAGCCCCCCCGGGGGCAGCTGCAGGGCCAGGATGCCTGGGGGGGTGCGGGGGGGACATGTCAGCACCCCTCAGACCGAAACCCCAAAACCGCTGCCGTTGACACATCAAAAAAAAAAAAAGACGTAATAAGCAACGCGCGTGCACGGCCCCTGGCCGCCTACAGTACTCGTTTTCCACCAGCAGGTGGCGGCAGAGGGGCGCCCTCGGGCGTCACCTGGCATGAGCTCCCCTCGGCCGCCTGCAGTACCCCTTTTCCACCAGCAGGTGGCGGCAGAGGGGCGCCTTCGGGCGTCACCGGGCATGAGCTCCACTCGGCCGCCTGCAGTACTCGTTTTCCACCAGCAGGTGGCGGCAGAGGGGCGCCCTCGGACATCACCGGGCATGAGCTCCCCTCGGCCGCCTGCAGTACCCCTTTTCCACCAGCAGGTGGCGGCAGAGGGGCGCCCTCAGGCGTCACCGGGCATGAGCTCCCCTCGGCCGCCTGCAGTACCCCTTTTCCACCAGCAGGTGGCGGCGGAGCGGCGCCTTCGGGCGTCACCGGGCATGAGCTCCCCTCGGCCGCCTGCAGTACCCCTTTTCCACCAGCAGGTGGCGGCAGAGGGGCGCCCTCGGGCGTCACCGGGCATGAGCTCCCCTCGGCCGCCTGCAGTACTCGTTTTCCACCAGCAGGTGGCGGCAGAGGGGCGCCCTCGGACATCACCGGGCATGAGCTCCCCTCGGCCGCCTGCAGTACCCCTTTTCCACCAGCAGGTGGCGGCAGAGGGGCGCCCTCGGGCATCACCGGGCATGAGCTCCCCTCGGCCGCCTGCAGTACCCCTTTTCCACCATCAGGTGGCGGCAGAGGGGCGCCCTCGGACGTCACCGGGCATGAGCTCCCCTCGGCCGCCTGCAGTACCCCTTTTCCACCAGCAGGTGGCGGCAGAGGGGCGCCCTCGGGCGTCACCGGGCATGAGCTCCCCTCGGCCGCCTGCAGTACCCCTTTTCCACCAGCAGGTGGCGGCAGAGGGGCGCCCTCGGGCGGCAACGGGCATGAGCTCCCCTCGGCCGCCTGCAGTACCCCTTTTCCACCAGCAGGTGGCGGCAGAGGGGCGCCCTCAGGCGTCACCGGGCATGAGCTCCCCTCGGCCGCCCGTAGTACCCCTTTTCCACCAGCAGGTGGCGGCAGAGGGGCGCCCTCGGACGTCACCGGGCATGAGCTCCCCTCGGCCGCCTGCAGTACCCCTTTTCCACCAGCAGGTGGCGGCAGAGGGGCGCCGTCGGGCATCACCGGGCATGAGCTCCCCTCGGCCGCCTGCAGTACCCCTTTTCCACCAGCAGGTGGCGGCAGAGGGGCGCCCTCTGGCGTCACCGGGCACGAGCTCCCCTCGGCCGCCTGCAGTACTCGTTTTCCACCAGCAGGTGGCGGCAGAGGGGCGCCCTCGGGCATCACCGGGCATGAGCTCCCCCCGGCCGCCTGCAGTACTCGTTTTCCACCAGGAGGCGGCGGCCTAACCATAACCCTAACCCTAACCTAACCCGAACCCCAACTCCAACCCCAACCCTAACCCTAATGGCGTCCCCCCGACAACTGCACCCCGCACACTTGGTTCCCCCCTCATTTTAGTTCCCCCCGGTGCGCCCCAGAAAAGTGTCCCCCCAGAACCCGCACCCCGCACATATGGTTCCCCCCTCATTTTGGTTCCCCCCCGGTGCGCACCGCAAATGCTTCCCCCCGGCAACAGCACCCCGCACACTTGGTTCCCCCCTCATTTTAGTTCCCCCCGGTGCGCCCCAGAAAAGTGTCCCCCCAGAACCCGCACCCCGCACATTTGGTTCCCCCCTCCTTTTGGTTCCCACCGGTGCGCCCCGTAAATTTGTCCCCCCGGAACCCGAACCCCGCACACTTGGTTCTCCCCTCACTTTGGTTCCCCCCCCCCGGTGCGCCCCGCAACTGTGTCCCCCCGGAACCCGTACCCCGCACACTTGGTTCCCCCCTCATTTTGGTTCCCCCCCCCCTTGGGGTCCCCCCAAGCCCCATGGACCCCCCCCCCTTTGGTGCCCCCCCCCCCGTCCTACCCGTGCCCGCAGCAGCCGCTCGCGCTCCGCCAGCGCCTCCCGCACCCGACGCTGCATCTCGGCCAGGTGGAGGCAGGCGCTGGGGGGGGGGAATAAATTGGGGGGGGTCTGGGGGTGCATTTAGGGGGCGGAGGGGACTGGTTCTCACCTGTAGAACTCGGCGTCGAGCCCCCCCGGGGGCAGCTGCAGGGCCAGGATGCCTGGGGGGGTGCGGGGGGGACATGTCAGCACCCCTCAGACCGAAACCCCAAAACCGCTGCCGTTGACACATCAAAAAAAAAAAAAGACGTAATAAGCAACGCGCGTGCACGGCCCCTGGCCGCCTACAGTACTCGTTTTCCACCAGCAGGTGGCGGCAGAGGGGCGCCCTCGGGCGTCACCTGGCATGAGCTCCCCTCGGCCGCCTGCAGTACCCCTTTTCCACCAGCAGGTGGCGGCAGAGGGGCGCCTTCGGGCGTCACCGGGCATGAGCTCCACTCGGCCGCCTGCAGTACTCGTTTTCCACCAGCAGGTGGCGGCAGAGGGGCGCCCTCGGACATCACCGGGCATGAGCTCCCCTCGGCCGCCTGCAGTACCCCTTTTCCACCAGCAGGTGGCGGCAGAGGGGCGCCCTCAGGCGTCACCGGGCATGAGCTCCCCTCGGCCGCCTGCAGTACCCCTTTTCCACCAGCAGGTGGCGGCGGAGCGGCGCCTTCGGGCGTCACCGGGCATGAGCTCCCCTCGGCCGCCTGCAGTACCCCTTTTCCACCAGCAGGTGGCGGCAGAGGGGCGCCCTCGGGCGTCACCGGGCATGAGCTCCCCTCGGCCGCCTGCAGTACTCGTTTTCCACCAGCAGGTGGCGGCAGAGGGGCGCCCTCGGACATCACCGGGCATGAGCTCCCCTCGGCCGCCTGCAGTACCCCTTTTCCACCAGCAGGTGGCGGCAGAGGGGCGCCCTCGGGCATCACCGGGCATGAGCTCCCCTCGGCCGCCTGCAGTACCCCTTTTCCACCATCAGGTGGCGGCAGAGGGGCGCCCTCGGACGTCACCGGGCATGAGCTCCCCTCGGCCGCCTGCAGTACCCCTTTTCCACCAGCAGGTGGCGGCAGAGGGGCGCCCTCGGGCGTCACCGGGCATGAGCTCCCCTCGGCCGCCTGCAGTACCCCTTTTCCACCAGCAGGTGGCGGCAGAGGGGCGCCCTCGGGCGGCAACGGGCATGAGCTCCCCTCGGCCGCCTGCAGTACCCCTTTTCCACCAGCAGGTGGCGGCAGAGGGGCGCCCTCAGGCGTCACCGGGCATGAGCTCCCCTCGGCCGCCCGTAGTACCCCTTTTCCACCAGCAGGTGGCGGCAGAGGGGCGCCCTCGGACGTCACCGGGCATGAGCTCCCCTCGGCCGCCTGCAGTACCCCTTTTCCACCAGCAGGTGGCGGCAGAGGGGCGCCGTCGGGCATCACCGGGCATGAGCTCCCCTCGGCCGCCTGCAGTACCCCTTTTCCACCAGCAGGTGGCGGCAGAGGGGCGCCCTCTGGCGTCACCGGGCACGAGCTCCCCTCGGCCGCCTGCAGTACTCGTTTTCCACCAGCAGGTGGCGGCAGAGGGGCGCCCTCGGGCATCACCGGGCATGAGCTCCCCCCGGCCGCCTGCAGTACTCGTTTTCCACCAGGAGGCGGCGGCCTAACCATAACCCTAACCCTAACCTAACCCGAACCCCAACTCCAACCCCAACCCTAACCCTAATGGCGTCCCCCCGACAACTGCACCCCGCACACTTGGTTCCCCCCTCATTTTAGTTCCCCCCGGTGCGCCCCAGAAAAGTGTCCCCCCAGAACCCGCACCCCGCACATATGGTTCCCCCCTCATTTTGGTTCCCCCCCGGTGCGCACCGCAAATGCTTCCCCCCGGCAACAGCACCCCGCACACTTGGTTCCCCCCTCATTTTAGTTCCCCCCGGTGCGCCCCAGAAAAGTGTCCCCCCAGAACCCGCACCCCGCACATTTGGTTCCCCCCTCCTTTTGGTTCCCACCGGTGCGCCCCGTAAATTTGTCCCCCCGGAACCCGAACCCCGCACACTTGGTTCTCCCCTCACTTTGGTTCCCCCCCCCCGGTGCGCCCCGCAACTGTGTCCCCCCGGAACCCGAACCCCGCACACTTGGTTCCCCCCTCATTTTGGTTCCCCCCCCCCTTGGGGTCCCCCCAAGCCCCATGGACCCCCCCCCCTTTGGTGCCCCCCCCCCCGTCCTACCCGTGCCCGCAGCAGCCGCTCGCGCTCCGCCAGCGCCTCCCGCACCCGACGCTGCATCTCGGCCAGGTGGAGGCAGGCGCTGGGGGGGGGGAATAAATTGGGGGGGGTCTGGGGGTGCATTTAGGGGGCGGAGGGGACTGGTTCTCACCTGTAGAACTCGGCGTCGAGCCCCCCCGGGGGCAGCTGCAGGGCCAGGATGCCTGGGGGGGTGCGGGGGGGACATGTCAGCACCCCTCAGACCGAAACCCCAAAACCGCTGCCGTTGACACATCAAAAAAAAAAAAAGACGTAATAAGCAACGCGCGTGCACGGCCCCTGGCCGCCTACAGTACTCGTTTTCCACCAGCAGGTGGCGGCAGAGGGGCGCCCTCGGGCGTCACCTGGCATGAGCTCCCCTCGGCCGCCTGCAGTACCCCTTTTCCACCAGCAGGTGGCGGCAGAGGGGCGCCTTCGGGCGTCACCGGGCATGAGCTCCACTCGGCCGCCTGCAGTACTCGTTTTCCACCAGCAGGTGGCGGCAGAGGGGCGCCCTCGGACATCACCGGGCATGAGCTCCCCTCGGCCGCCTGCAGTACCCCTTTTCCACCAGCAGGTGGCGGCAGAGGGGCGCCCTCAGGCGTCACCGGGCATGAGCTCCCCTCGGCCGCCTGCAGTACCCCTTTTCCACCAGCAGGTGGCGGCGGAGCGGCGCCTTCGGGCGTCACCGGGCATGAGCTCCCCTCGGCCGCCTGCAGTACCCCTTTTCCACCAGCAGGTGGCGGCAGAGGGGCGCCCTCGGGCGTCACCGGGCATGAGCTCCCCTCGGCCGCCTGCAGTACTCGTTTTCCACCAGCAGGTGGCGGCAGAGGGGCGCCCTCGGACATCACCGGGCATGAGCTCCCCTCGGCCGCCTGCAGTACCCCTTTTCCACCAGCAGGTGGCGGCAGAGGGGCGCCCTCGGGCATCACCGGGCATGAGCTCCCCTCGGCCGCCTGCAGTACCCCTTTTCCACCATCAGGTGGCGGCAGAGGGGCGCCCTCGGACGTCACCGGGCATGAGCTCCCCTCGGCCGCCTGCAGTACCCCTTTTCCACCAGCAGGTGGCGGCAGAGGGGCGCCCTCGGGCGTCACCGGGCATGAGCTCCCCTCGGCCGCCTGCAGTACCCCTTTTCCACCAGCAGGTGGCGGCAGAGGGGCGCCCTCGGGCGGCAACGGGCATGAGCTCCCCTCGGCCGCCTGCAGTACCCCTTTTCCACCAGCAGGTGGCGGCAGAGGGGCGCCCTCAGGCGTCACCGGGCATGAGCTCCCCTCGGCCGCCCGTAGTACCCCTTTTCCACCAGCAGGTGGCGGCAGAGGGGCGCCCTCGGACGTCACCGGGCATGAGCTCCCCTCGGCCGCCTGCAGTACCCCTTTTCCACCAGCAGGTGGCGGCAGAGGGGCGCCGTCGGGCATCACCGGGCATGAGCTCCCCTCGGCCGCCTGCAGTACCCCTTTTCCACCAGCAGGTGGCGGCAGAGGGGCGCCCTCTGGCGTCACCGGGCACGAGCTCCCCTCGGCCGCCTGCAGTACTCGTTTTCCACCAGCAGGTGGCGGCAGAGGGGCGCCCTCGGGCATCACCGGGCATGAGCTCCCCCCGGCCGCCTGCAGTACTCGTTTTCCACCAGGAGGCGGCGGCCTAACCATAACCCTAACCCTAACCTAACCCGAACCCCAACTCCAACCCCAACCCTAACCCTAATGGCGTCCCCCCGACAACTGCACCCCGCACACTTGGTTCCCCCCTCATTTTAGTTCCCCCCGGTGCGCCCCAGAAAAGTGTCCCCCCAGAACCCGCACCCCGCACATATGGTTCCCCCCTCATTTTGGTTCCCCCCCGGTGCGCACCGCAAATGCTTCCCCCCGGCAACAGCACCCCGCACACTTGGTTCCCCCCTCATTTTAGTTCCCCCCGGTGCGCCCCAGAAAAGTGTCCCCCCAGAACCCGCACCCCGCACATTTGGTTCCCCCCTCCTTTTGGTTCCCACCGGTGCGCCCCGTAAATTTGTCCCCCCGGAACCCGAACCCCGCACACTTGGTTCTCCCCTCACTTTGGTTCCCCCCCCCCGGTGCGCCCCGCAACTGTGTCCCCCCGGAACCCGTACCCCGCACACTTGGTTCCCCCCTCATTTTGGTTCCCCCCCCCCTTGGGGTCCCCCCAAGCCCCATGGACCCCCCCCCCTTTGGTGCCCCCCCCCCCGTCCTACCCGTGCCCGCAGCAGCCGCTCGCGCTCCGCCAGCGCCTCCCGCACCCGACGCTGCATCTCGGCCAGGTGGAGGCAGGCGCTGGGGGGGGGGAATAAATTGGGGGGGGTCTGGGGGTGCATTTAGGGGGCGGAGGGGACTGGTTCTCACCTGTAGAACTCGGCGTCGAGCCCCCCCGGGGGCAGCTGCAGGGCCAGGATGCCTGGGGGGGTGCGGGGGGGACATGTCAGCACCCCTCAGACCGAAACCCCAAAACCGCTGCCGTTGACACATCAAAAAAAAAAAAAGACGTAATAAGCAACGCGCGTGCACGGCCCCTGGCCGCCTACAGTACTCGTTTTCCACCAGCAGGTGGCGGCAGAGGGGCGCCCTCGGGCGTCACCTGGCATGAGCTCCCCTCGGCCGCCTGCAGTACCCCTTTTCCACCAGCAGGTGGCGGCAGAGGGGCGCCTTCGGGCGTCACCGGGCATGAGCTCCACTCGGCCGCCTGCAGTACCCCTTTTCCACCAGCAGGTGGCGGCAGAGGGGCGCCCTCAGGCGTCACCGGGCATGAGCTCCCCTCGGCCGCCTGCAGTACCCCTTTTCCACCAGCAGGTGGCGGCGGAGCGGCGCCTTCGGGCGTCACCGGGCATGAGCTCCCCTCGGCCGCCTGCAGTACCCCTTTTCCACCAGCAGGTGGCGGCAGAGGGGCGCCCTCGGGGGTCACCGGGCATGAGCTCCCCTCGGCCGCCTGCAGTACTCGTTTTCCACCAGCAGGTGGCGGCAGAGGGGCGCCCTCGGACATCACCGGGCATGAGCTCCCCTCGGCCGCCTGCAGTACCCCTTTTCCACCAGCAGGTGGCGGCAGAGGGGCGCCCTCGGGCATCACCGGGCATGAGCTCCCCTCGGCCGCCTGCAGTACCCCTTTTCCACCATCAGGTGGCGGCAGAGGGGCGCCCTCGGACGTCACCGGGCATGAGCTCCCCTCGGCCGCCTGCAGTACCCCTTTTCCACCAGCAGGTGGCGGCAGAGGGGCGCCCTCGGGCGTCACCGGGCATGAGCTCCCCTCGGCCGCCTGCAGTACCCCTTTTCCACCAGCAGGTGGCGGCAGAGGGGCGCCCTCGGGCGGCAACGGGCATGAGCTCCCCTCGGCCGCCTGCAGTACCCCTTTTCCACCAGCAGGTGGCGGCAGAGGGGCGCCCTCAGGCGTCACCGGGCATGAGCTCCCCTCGGCCGCCCGTAGTACCCCTTTTCCACCAGCAGGTGGCGGCAGAGGGGCGCCCTCGGACGTCACCGGGCATGAGCTCCCCTCGGCCGCCTGCAGTACCCCTTTTCCACCAGCAGGTGGCGGCAGAGGGGCGCCGTCGGGCATCACCGGGCATGAGCTCCCCTCGGCCGCCTGCAGTACCCCTTTTCCACCAGCAGGTGGCGGCAGAGGGGCGCCCTCTGGCGTCACCGGGCACGAGCTCCCCTCGGCCGCCTGCAGTACTCGTTTTCCACCAGCAGGTGGCGGCAGAGGGGCGCCCTCGGGCATCACCGGGCATGAGCTCCCCCCGGCCGCCTGCAGTACTCGTTTTCCACCAGGAGGCGGCGGCCTAACCATAACCCTAACCCTAACCTAACCCGAACCCCAACTCCAACCCCAACCCTAACCCTAATGGCGTCCCCCCGACAACTGCACCCCGCACACTTGGTTCCCCCCTCATTTTAGTTCCCCCCGGTGCGCCCCAGAAAAGTGTCCCCCCAGAACCCGCACCCCGCACATATGGTTCCCCCCTCATTTTGGTTCCCCCCCGGTGCGCACCGCAAATGCTTCCCCCCGGCAACAGCACCCCGCACACTTGGTTCCCCCCTCATTTTAGTTCCCCCCGGTGCGCCCCAGAAAAGTGTCCCCCCAGAACCCGCACCCCGCACATTTGGTTCCCCCCTCCTTTTGGTTCCCACCGGTGCGCCCCGTAAATTTGTCCCCCCGGAACCCGAACCCCGCACACTTGGTTCTCCCCTCACTTTGGTTCCCCCCCCCCGGTGCGCCCCGCAACTGTGTCCCCCCGGAACCCGTACCCCGCACACTTGGTTCCCCCCTCATTTTGGTTCCCCCCCCCCTTGGGGTCCCCCCAAGCCCCATGGACCCCCCCCCCTTTGGTGCCCCCCCCCCCGTCCTACCCGTGCCCGCAGCAGCCGCTCGCGCTCCGCCAGCGCCTCCCGCACCCGACGCTGCATCTCGGCCAGGTGGAGGCAGGCGCTGGGGGGGGGGAATAAATTGGGGGGGGTCTGGGGGTGCATTTAGGGGGCGGAGGGGACTGGTTCTCACCTGTAGAACTCGGCGTCGAGCCCCCCCGGGGGCAGCTGCAGGGCCAGGATGCCTGGGGGGGTGCGGGGGGGACATGTCAGCACCCCTCAGACCGAAACCCCAAAACCGCTGCCGTTGACACATCAAAAAAAAAAAAAGACGTAATAAGCAACGCGCGTGCACGGCCCCTGGCCGCCTACAGTACTCGTTTTCCACCAGCAGGTGGCGGCAGAGGGGCGCCCTCGGGCGTCACCTGGCATGAGCTCCCCTCGGCCGCCTGCAGTACCCCTTTTCCACCAGCAGGTGGCGGCAGAGGGGCGCCTTCGGGCGTCACCGGGCATGAGCTCCACTCGGCCGCCTGCAGTACTCGTTTTCCACCAGCAGGTGGCGACAGAGGGGCGCCCTCGGACATCACCGGGCATGAGCTCCCCTCGGCCGCCTGCAGTACCCCTTTTCCACCAGCAGGTGGCGGCAGAGGGGCGCCCTCAGGCGTCACCGGGCATGAGCTCCCCTCGGCCGCCTGCAGTACCCCTTTTCCACCAGCAGGTGGCGGCGGAGCGGCGCCTTCGGGCGTCACCGGGCATGAGCTCCCCTCGGCCGCCTGCAGTACTCGTTTTCCACCAGCAGGTGGCGGCAGAGGGGCGCCCTCGGGCGTCAACGGGCATGAGCTCCCCTCGGCCGCCTGCAGTACCCCTTTTCCACCAGCAGGTGGCGGCAGAGGGGCGCCCTCGGACATCACCGGGCATGAGCTCCCCTCGGCCGCCTGCAGTACCCCTTTTCCACCAGCAGGTGGCGGCAGAGGGGCGCCCTCGGGCATCACCGGGCATGAGCTCCCCTCGGCCGCCTGCAGTACCCCTTTTCCACCATCAGGTGGCGGCAGAGGGGCGCCCTCGGACGTCACCGGGCATGAGCTCCCCTCGGCCGCCTGCAGTACCCCTTTTCCACCAGCAGGTGGCGGCAGAGGGGCGCCCTCGGGCGTCACCGGGCATGAGCTCCCCTCGGCCGCCTGCAGTACCCCTTTTCCACCAGCAGGTGGCGGCAGAGGGGCGCCCTCGGGCGGCAACGGGCATGAGCTCCCCTCGGCCGCCTGCAGTACCCCTTTTCCACCAGCAGGTGGCGGCAGAGGGGCGCCCTCAGGCGTCACCGGGCATGAGCTCCCCTCGGCCGCCCGTAGTACCCCTTTTCCACCAGCAGGTGGCGGCAGAGGGGCGCCCTCGGACGTCACCGGGCATGAGCTCCCCTCGGCCGCCTGCAGTACCCCTTTTCCACCAGCAGGTGGCGGCAGAGGGGCGCCGTCGGGCATCACCGGGCATGAGCTCCCCTCGGCCGCCTGCAGTACCCCTTTTCCACCAGCAGGTGGCGGCGGAGGGGCGCCCTCTGGCGTCACCGGGCACGAGCTCCCCTCGGCCGCCTGCAGTACTCGTTTTCCACCAGCAGGTGGCGGCAGAGGGGCGCCCTCGGGCATCACCGGGCATGAGCTCCCCCCGGCCGCCTGCAGTACTCGTTTTCCACCAGGAGGCGGCGGCCTAACCATAACCCTAACCCTAACCTAACCCGAACCCCAACTCCAACCCCAACCCTAACCCTAATGGCGTCCCCCCGACAACTGCACCCCGCACACTTGGTTCCCCCCTCATTTTAGTTCCCCCCGGTGCGCCCCAGAAAAGTGTCCCCCCAGAACCCGCACCCCGCACATATGGTTCCCCCCTCATTTTGGTTCCCCCCCGGTGCGCACCGCAAATGCTTCCCCCCGGCAACAGCACCCCGCACACTTGGTTCCCCCCTCATTTTAGTTCCCCCCGGTGCGCCCCAGAAAAGTGTCCCCCCAGAACCCGCACCCCGCACATTTGGTTCCCCCCTCCTTTTGGTTCCCACCGGTGCGCCCCGTAAATTTGTCCCCCCGGAACCCGAACCCCGCACACTTGGTTCTCCCCTCACTTTGGTTCCCCCCCCCCGGTGCGCCCCGCAACTGTGTCCCCCCGGAACCCGTACCCCGCACACTTGGTTCCCCCCTCATTTTGGTTCCCCCCCCCCTTGGGGTCCCCCCAAGCCCCATGGACCCCCCCCCCTTTGGTGCCCCCCCCCCCGTCCTACCCGTGCCCGCAGCAGCCGCTCGCGCTCCGCCAGCGCCTCCCGCACCCGACGCTGCATCTCGGCCAGGTGGAGGCAGGCGCTGGGGGGGGGGAATAAATTGGGGGGGGTCTGGGGGTGCATTTAGGGGGCGGAGGGGACTGGTTCTCACCTGTAGAACTCGGCGTCGAGCCCCCCCGGGGGCAGCTGCAGGGCCAGGATGCCTGGGGGGGTGCGGGGGGGACATGTCAGCACCCCTCAGACCGAAACCCCAAAACCGCTGCCGTTGACACATCAAAAAAAAAAAAAGACGTAATAAGCAACGCGCGTGCACGGCCCCTGGCCGCCTACAGTACTCGTTTTCCACCAGCAGGTGGCGGCAGAGGGGCGCCCTCGGGCGTCACCTGGCATGAGCTCCCCTCGGCCGCCTGCAGTACCCCTTTTCCACCAGCAGGTGGCGGCAGAGGGGCGCCTTCGGGCGTCACCGGGCATGAGCTCCCCTCGGCCGCCTGCAGTACTCGTTTTCCACCAGCAGGTGGCGGCAGAGGGGCGCCCTCGGACATCACCGGGCATGAGCTCCCCTCGGCCGCCTGCAGTACCCCTTTTCCACCAGCAGCTGGCGGCAGAGGGACGCCCTCAGGCGTCACCGGGCATGAGCTCCCCTCGGCCGCCTGCAGTACCCCTTTTCCACCAGCAGGTGGCGGCGGAGCGGCGCCTTCGGGCGTCACCGGGCATGAGCTCCCCTCGGCCGCCTGCAGTACCCCTTTTCCACCAGCAGGTGGCGGCAGAGGGGCGCCCTCGGGCGTCACCGGGCATGAGCTCCCCTTGGCCGCCTGCAGTACCCCTTTTCCACCAGCAGGTGGCGGCAGAGGAGCGCCCTCGGGCGTCACCGGGCATGAGCTCCCCTCGGCCGCCTGCAGTACCCCTTTTCCACCAGCAGGTGGCGGCAGAGGGGCGCCCTCGGGCGTCACCGGGCATGAGCTCCCCTCGGCCGCCTGCAGTACTCGTTTTCCACCAGCAGGTGGCGGCAGAGGGGCGCCCTCGGGCGTCACCGGGCATGAGCTCCCCTCGGCCGCCTGCAGTACCCCTTTTCCACCAGCAGGTGGCGGCAGAGGGGCGCCCTCGGCGTCACCGGGCATGAGCTCCCCTCGGCCGCCTGCAGTACCCCTTTTCCACCAGCAGGTAACGGCAGAGGGGCGCCCTCGGGCGGCACCGGGCATGAGCTCCCCTCGGCCGCCTGCAGTACTCGTTTTCCACCAGCAGGTGGCGGCAGAGGGGCGCCCTCGGGCATCACCGGGCATGAGCTCCCCCCGGCCGCCTGCAGTACTCGTTTTCCACCAGGAGGCGGCGGCCTAACCATAACCCTAACCCTAACCTAACCCGAACCCCAACTCCAACCCCAACCCTAACCCTAATGGCGTCCCCCCGACAACCGCACCCCGCACACTTGGTTCCCCCCTCATTTTAGTTCCCCCCGGTGCGCCCCACAAAAGTGTCCCCCCAGAACCCGCACCCCGCACACTTGGTTCCCCCTTCCTTTTGGTTCCCCCTGGTGCGCCCCGCAAATTTGTCCCCCCGGAACCCGAACCCCGCACACTTGGTTCCCCCCTCACTTTGGTTCCCCCCCCCGGTGCGCCCCGCAACTGTGTCCCCCCGGAACCCGAACCCCGCACACTTGGTTCCCCCCTCATTTTGGTTCCCCCCCCCCTTGGGGTCCCACCAAGCCCCATAGACCCCCCCCCCTTGGTGCCCGTCCCCCATCATACCCGTGCCCGCAGCAGCCGCTCGCGCTCCGCCAGCGCCTCCCGCACCCGACGCTGCATCTCGGCCAGGTGGAGGCAGGCGCTGGGGAGGGGGAATAAATTGGGGGGGGTCTGGAGGCGCATTTAGGGGGCGGAGGGGACTGGTTCTCACCTGTAGAACTCGGCGTTGAGCCCCCCCGGGGGCAGCTGAAGGGCCAGGATGCCTGGGGGGGTGCGGGGGAGACATGTCAGCACCGGGCATGAGCTCCCCTCGGCCGCCTGCAGTACCCCTTTTCCACCAGCAGGTGGCGGCAGAGGGGCGCCCTCGGGCGTCACCGGGCATGAGCTCCCCTCGGCCGCCTGCAGTACCCCTTTTCCACCAGCAGGTGGCGGCAGAGGGGCGCCCTCGGACATCACCGGGCATGAGCTCCCCTCGGCCGCCTGCAGTACCCCTTTTCCACCAGCAGGTGGCGGCAGAGGGGCGCCCTCGGGCATCACCGGGCATGAGCTCCCCTCGGCCGCCTGCAGTACCCCTTTTCCACCATCAGGTGGCGGCAGAGGGGCGCCCTCGGACGTCACCGGGCATGAGCTCCCCTCGGCCGCCTGCAGTACCCCTTTTCCACCAGCAGGTGGCGGCAGAGGGGCGCCCTCGGGCGTCACCGGGCATGAGCTCCCCTCGGCCGCCTGCAGTACCCCTTTTCCACCAGCAGGTGGCGGCAGAGGGGCGCCCTCGGGCGGCAACGGGCATGAGCTCCCCTCGGCCGCCTGCAGTACCCCTTTTCCACCAGCAGGTGGCGGCAGAGGGGCGCCCTCAGGCGTCACCGGGCATGAGCTCCCCTCGGCCGCCCGTAGTACCCCTTTTCCACCAGCAGGTGGCGGCAGAGGGGCGCCCTCGGACGTCACCGGGCATGAGCTCCCCTCGGCCGCCTGCAGTACCCCTTTTCCACCAGCAGGTGGCGGCAGAGGGGCGCCGTCGGGCATCACCGGGCATGAGCTCCCCTCGGCCGCCTGCAGTACCCCTTTTCCACCAGCAGGTGGCGGCAGAGGGGCGCCCTCTGGCGTCACCGGGCACGAGCTCCCCTCGGCCGCCTGCAGTACTCGTTTTCCACCAGCAGGTGGCGGCAGAGGGGCGCCCTCGGGCATCACCGGGCATGAGCTCCCCCCGGCCGCCTGCAGTACTCGTTTTCCACCAGGAGGCGGCGGCCTAACCATAACCCTAACCCTAACCTAACCCGAACCCCAACTCCAACCCCAACCCTAACCCTAATGGCGTCCCCCCGACAACTGCACCCCGCACACTTGGTTCCCCCCTCATTTTAGTTCCCCCCGGTGCGCCCCAGAAAAGTGTCCCCCCAGAACCCGCACCCCGCACATATGGTTCCCCCCTCATTTTGGTTCCCCCCCGGTGCGCACCGCAAATGCTTCCCCCCGGCAACAGCACCCCGCACACTTGGTTCCCCCCTCATTTTAGTTCCCCCCGGTGCGCCCCAGAAAAGTGTCCCCCCAGAACCCGCACCCCGCACATTTGGTTCCCCCCTCCTTTTGGTTCCCACCGGTGCGCCCCGTAAATTTGTCCCCCCGGAACCCGAACCCCGCACACTTGGTTCTCCCCTCACTTTGGTTCCCCCCCCCCGGTGCGCCCCGCAACTGTGTCCCCCCGGAACCCGTACCCCGCACACTTGGTTCCCCCCTCATTTTGGTTCCCCCCCCCCTTGGGGTCCCCCCAAGCCCCATGGACCCCCCCCCCTTTGGTGCCCCCCCCCCCGTCCTACCCGTGCCCGCAGCAGCCGCTCGCGCTCCGCCAGCGCCTCCCGCACCCGACGCTGCATCTCGGCCAGGTGGAGGCAGGCGCTGGGGGGGGGGAATAAATTGGGGGGGGTCTGGGGGTGCATTTAGGGGGCGGAGGGGACTGGTTCTCACCTGTAGAACTCGGCGTCGAGCCCCCCCGGGGGCAGCTGCAGGGCCAGGATGCCTGGGGGGGTGCGGGGGGGACATGTCAGCACCCCTCAGACCGAAACCCCAAAACCGCTGCCGTTGACACATCAAAAAAAAAAAAAGACGTAATAAGCAACGCGCGTGCACGGCCCCTGGCCGCCTACAGTACTCGTTTTCCACCAGCAGGTGGCGGCAGAGGGGCGCCCTCGGGCGTCACCTGGCATGAGCTCCCCTCGGCCGCCTGCAGTACCCCTTTTCCACCAGCAGGTGGCGGCAGAGGGGCGCCTTCGGGCGTCACCGGGCATGAGCTCCACTCGGCCGCCTGCAGTACTCGTTTTCCACCAGCAGGTGGCGACAGAGGGGCGCCCTCGGACATCACCGGGCATGAGCTCCCCTCGGCCGCCTGCAGTACCCCTTTTCCACCAGCAGGTGGCGGCAGAGGGGCGCCCTCAGGCGTCACCGGGCATGAGCTCCCCTCGGCCGCCTGCAGTACCCCTTTTCCACCAGCAGGTGGCGGCGGAGCGGCGCCTTCGGGCGTCACCGGGCATGAGCTCCCCTCGGCCGCCTGCAGTACTCGTTTTCCACCAGCAGGTGGCGGCAGAGGGGCGCCCTCGGGCGTCAACGGGCATGAGCTCCCCTCGGCCGCCTGCAGTACCCCTTTTCCACCAGCAGGTGGCGGCAGAGGGGCGCCCTCGGACATCACCGGGCATGAGCTCCCCTCGGCCGCCTGCAGTACCCCTTTTCCACCAGCAGGTGGCGGCAGAGGGGCGCCCTCGGGCATCACCGGGCATGAGCTCCCCTCGGCCGCCTGCAGTACCCCTTTTCCACCATCAGGTGGCGGCAGAGGGGCGCCCTCGGACGTCACCGGGCATGAGCTCCCCTCGGCCGCCTGCAGTACCCCTTTTCCACCAGCAGGTGGCGGCAGAGGGGCGCCCTCGGGCGTCACCGGGCATGAGCTCCCCTCGGCCGCCTGCAGTACCCCTTTTCCACCAGCAGGTGGCGGCAGAGGGGCGCCCTCGGGCGGCAACGGGCATGAGCTCCCCTCGGCCGCCTGCAGTACCCCTTTTCCACCAGCAGGTGGCGGCAGAGGGGCGCCCTCAGGCGTCACCGGGCATGAGCTCCCCTCGGCCGCCCGTAGTACCCCTTTTCCACCAGCAGGTGGCGGCAGAGGGGCGCCCTCGGACGTCACCGGGCATGAGCTCCCCTCGGCCGCCTGCAGTACCCCTTTTCCACCAGCAGGTGGCGGCAGAGGGGCGCCGTCGGGCATCACCGGGCATGAGCTCCCCTCGGCCGCCTGCAGTACCCCTTTTCCACCAGCAGGTGGCGGCGGAGGGGCGCCCTCTGGCGTCACCGGGCACGAGCTCCCCTCGGCCGCCTGCAGTACTCGTTTTCCACCAGCAGGTGGCGGCAGAGGGGCGCCCTCGGGCATCACCGGGCATGAGCTCCCCCCGGCCGCCTGCAGTACTCGTTTTCCACCAGGAGGCGGCGGCCTAACCATAACCCTAACCCTAACCTAACCCGAACCCCAACTCCAACCCCAACCCTAACCCTAATGGCGTCCCCCCGACAACTGCACCCCGCACACTTGGTTCCCCCCTCATTTTAGTTCCCCCCGGTGCGCCCCAGAAAAGTGTCCCCCCAGAACCCGCACCCCGCACATATGGTTCCCCCCTCATTTTGGTTCCCCCCCGGTGCGCACCGCAAATGCTTCCCCCCGGCAACAGCACCCCGCACACTTGGTTCCCCCCTCATTTTAGTTCCCCCCGGTGCGCCCCAGAAAAGTGTCCCCCCAGAACCCGCACCCCGCACATTTGGTTCCCCCCTCCTTTTGGTTCCCACCGGTGCGCCCCGTAAATTTGTCCCCCCGGAACCCGAACCCCGCACACTTGGTTCTCCCCTCACTTTGGTTCCCCCCCCCCGGTGCGCCCCGCAACTGTGTCCCCCCGGAACCCGTACCCCGCACACTTGGTTCCCCCCTCATTTTGGTTCCCCCCCCCCTTGGGGTCCCCCCAAGCCCCATGGACCCCCCCCCCTTTGGTGCCCCCCCCCCCGTCCTACCCGTGCCCGCAGCAGCCGCTCGCGCTCCGCCAGCGCCTCCCGCACCCGACGCTGCATCTCGGCCAGGTGGAGGCAGGCGCTGGGGGGGGGGAATAAATTGGGGGGGGTCTGGGGGTGCATTTAGGGGGCGGAGGGGACTGGTTCTCACCTGTAGAACTCGGCGTCGAGCCCCCCCGGGGGCAGCTGCAGGGCCAGGATGCCTGGGGGGGTGCGGGGGGGACATGTCAGCACCCCTCAGACCGAAACCCCAAAACCGCTGCCGTTGACACATCAAAAAAAAAAAAAGACGTAATAAGCAACGCGCGTGCACGGCCCCTGGCCGCCTACAGTACTCGTTTTCCACCAGCAGGTGGCGGCAGAGGGGCGCCCTCGGGCGTCACCTGGCATGAGCTCCCCTCGGCCGCCTGCAGTACCCCTTTTCCACCAGCAGGTGGCGGCAGAGGGGCGCCTTCGGGCGTCACCGGGCATGAGCTCCCCTCGGCCGCCTGCAGTACTCGTTTTCCACCAGCAGGTGGCGGCAGAGGGGCGCCCTCGGGCATCACCGGGCATGAGCTCCCCTCGGCCGCCTGCAGTACCCCTTTTCCACCAGCAGGTGGCTGCAGAGGGGCGCCCTCGGGCGTCACCGGGCATGAGCTCCCCTCAGTCGCCTGCAGTACCCCTTTTCCACCAGCAGGTGGCGGCAGAGGGGCGCCCTCGGGCATCACCGGGCATGAGCTCCCCTCGGCCGCCTGCAGTACCCCTTTTCCACCAGCAGGTGGCGGCAGAGTGGCGCCCTCGGGCGTCACCGGGCATGAGCTCCCCTCGGCCGCCTGCAGTACCCCTTTTCCACCAGCGGGTGGCGGCAGAGGGGCGCCCTCGGGCGTCACCGGGCATGAGCTCCCCTCGGCCGCCTGCAGTACCCCTTTTCCACCAGCAGGTGGCGGCAGAGGGGCGCCCTCGGGCGTCACCGGGCATGAGCTCCCCTCGGCCGCCTGCAGTACCCCTTTTCCACCAGCAGGTGGCGGCAGAGGGGCGCCCTCGGGCATCACCGGGCATGAGCTCCCCCCGGCCGCCTGCAGTACTCGTTTTCCACCAGGAGGCGGCGGCCTAACCATAACCCTAACCCTAACCTAACCCGAACCCCAACTCCAACCCCAACCCTAACCCTAATGGCGTCCCCCCGACAACTGCACCCCGCACACTTGGTTCCCCCCTCATTTTAGTTCCCCCCGGTGCGCCCCAGAAAAGTGTCCCCCCAGAACCCGCACCCCGCACATATGGTTCCCCCCTCATTTTGGTTCCCCCCCGGTGCGCACCGCAAATGCTTCCCCCCGGCAACAGCACCCCGCACACTTGGTTCCCCCCTCATTTTAGTTCCCCCCGTTGCGCCCCAGAAAAGTGTCCCCCCAGAACCCGCACCCCGCACATTTGGTTCCCCCCTCCTTTTGGTTCCCACCGGTGCGCCCCGTAAATTTGTCCCCCCGGAACCCGAACCCCGCACACTTGGTTCCCCCCTCACTTTGGTTCCCCCCCCCGGTGCGCCCCGCAACTGTGTCCCCCCGGAACCCGAACCCCGCACACTTGGTTCCCCCCTCATTTTGGTTCCCCCCCCCCTTGGGGTCCCCCCAAGCCCCATGGACCCCCCCCCCTTTGGTGCCCCCCCCCCCGTCCTACCCGTGCCCGCAGCAGCCGCTCGCGCTCCGCCAGCGCCTCCCGCACCCGACGCTGCATCTCGGCCAGGTGGAGGCAGGCGCTGGGGGGGGGGAATAAATTGGGGGGGGTCTGGAGGCGCATTTAGGGGGCGGAGGGGACTGGTTCTCACCTGTAGAACTCGGCGTCGAGCCCCCCCGGGGGCAGCTGCAGGGCCATGATGCCTGGGGGGGTGCGGGGGGGACATGTCAGCACCCCTCAGACCGAAACCCCAAAACCGCTGCCGTTGACACATCAAAAAAAAAAAAAGACGTAATAAGCAACGCGCGTGCACGGCCCCTGGCCGCCTACAGTACTCGTTTTCCACCAGCAGGTGGCGGCAGAGGGGCGCCCTCGGGCGTCACCTGGCATGAGCTCCCCTCGGCCGCCTGCGTACCCCTTTTCCACCAGCAGGTGGCGGCAGAGGGGCGCCCTCGGGCATCACCGGGCATGAGCTCCCCTCGGCCGCCTGCAGTACTCGTTTTCCATCAGCAGGTGGCGGCAGAGGGGCGCCCTCGGGCGTCACCGGGCATGAGCTCCCCTCGGCCGCCTGCAGTACTCGTTTTCCACCAGCAGGTGGCGGCAGAGGGGCGCCCTCGGGCGTCACCGGGCATGAGCTCCCTTGGCCGCCTGCAGTACCCCTTTTCCACCAGCAGGTGGCGGCAGAGGGGCGCCCTCGGGCGTCACCGGGCATGAGCTCCCCTCGGCCGCCTGCAGTACCCCTTTTCCACCAGCAGGTGGCGGCAGAGGGGCGCCCTCGGGCGGCACCGGGCATGAGCTCCCCTCGGCCGCCTGCAGTACCCCTTTTCCACCAGCAGGTGGCGGCAGAGGGGCGCCCTCGGGCGGCACCGGGCGTTAGCTCCACTCAGCCGCCTGCAGTACCTCTTTTCCACCAGCAGGTGGCGGCAGAGGGGCGCCCTCGGGCGTCACCGGGCATGAGCTCCCCTCGGCCGCCTGCAGTACCCCTTTTCCACCAGCAGGTGGCGGCAGAGTGGCGCCCTCGGGCGTCACCGGGCATGAGCTCCCCTCGGCCGCCTGCAGTACCCCTTTTCCACCAGCAGGTGGCGGCAGAGGGGCGCCCTCGGGCGTCACCGGGCATGAGCTCCCCTCGGCCGCCTGCAGTACCCCTTTTCCACCAGCAGGTGGCGGCAGAGGGGCGCCCTCGGGCGTCACCGGGCATGAGCTCCCCTCGGCCGCCTGCAGTACCCCTTTTCCACCAGCAGGTGGCGGCAGAGGGGCGCCCTCGGGCGTCACCGGGCATGAGCTCCCCTCGGCCGCCTGCAGTACTCGTTTTCCACCAGCAGGTGGCGGCAGAGGGGCGCCCTCGGGCGTCACCGGGCATGAGCTCCCCTCGGCCGCCTGCAGTACCCCTTTTCCACCAGCAGGTGGCGGCAGAGGGGCGCCCTCGGGCGTCACCGGGCATGAGCTCCCCTCGGCCGCCTGCAGTACTCGTTTTCCACCAGCAGGTGGCGGCAGACGGGCGCCCTCGGGCGTCACCGGGCATGAGCTCCCCTCGGCCGCCTGCAGTACCCCTTTTCCACCAGCAGGTGGCGGCAGAGGGGCGCCCTCGGGCATCACCGGGCATGAGCTCCCCTCGGCCGCCTGCAGTACCCCTTTTCCACCAGCAGGTGGCGGCAGAGGGGCGCCCTCGGGCGTCACCGGGCATGAGCTCCCCTCGGCCGCCTGCAGTACTCGTTTTCCACCAGCAGGTGGCGGCAGAGGGGCGCCCTCGGGCGTCACCGGGCATGAGCTCCCCTCGGCCGCCTGCAGTACCCCTTTTCCACCAGCAGGTGGCAGCAGAGGGGCGCCCTCGGGCGTCACCGGGCATGAGCTCCCCTCGGCCGCCTGCAGTAAACCTTTTCCACCAGCAGGTGGCGGCAGAGGGGCGCCCTCGGGCGTCACCGGGCATGAGCTCCCCTCGGCCGCTTGCAGTACTCGTTTTCCACCAGCAGGTGGCGGCAGAGGAGCGCCCTCGGGCGTCACCGGGCATGAGCTCCCCTCGGCCGCCTGCAGTACCCCTTTTCCACCAGCAGGGGGCGACCTAACCCTAACCCTAACCTAACCCGAACCCCAACTCCAACCCCAACCCTAACCCTAATAGCGTCCCCCCGGCAACCGCACCCCGCACACTTGGTTCCCCCCTCATTTTAGTTCCCCCCGGTGCGCCCCGCAAAAGTGTCCCCCCGGAACCCGAACCCCGCACACTTGGTTCCCCCCTCATTTTGGTTCCCCCCCGGTGCGCCCCGCAAATGTGTCCCCCCGGAACCCGAACCCCGCACACTTGGTTCCCCCCTCACTTTGGTTCCCCCCCCCCGGTGCGCCTGGCAATTGTGTCCCCACGGAACCCGCACCCCGCACACTTGGTTCCTCCCTCATTTTGGTTCCCCCCCCCCTTGGGGTCCCCCCAAGCCCCATGGACCCCCCCCCCTTGGTGCCCCACCCCCCGTCCTACCCGTGCCCGCAGCAGCCGCTCGCGCTCCGCCAGCGCCTCCCGCACCCGACGCTGCATCTCGGCCAGGGCGAGGCAGGCGCTGGGGGGGGGGAATAAACTGGGCTGGGTCTGGGGGCGCATTTAGGGGGCGGAGGGGACTGGTTCTCACCTGTAGGACTCGGCGTCGAGCCCCCCCGGGGGCAGCTGCAGGGCCAGGATGCCTGGGGGGGTGCGGGGGGGACATGTCAGCACCGGGCATGAGCTCCCCTCGGCCGCCTGCAGTACCCCTTTTCCACCAGCAGGTGGCGGCAGAGGGGCGCCCTCGGGCGTCACCGGGCATGAGCTCCCCTCGGCCGCCTGCAGTACCCCTTTTCCACCAGCAGGTGGCGGCAGAGGGGCGCCCTCGGGCGGCACCGGGCATGAGCTCCCCTCGGCCGCCTGCAGTACCTCTTTTCCACCAGCAGGTGGCGGCAGAGGGGCGCCCTCGGGCGTCACCGGACATGAGCTCCCCTCGGCCGCCTGCAGTACCCCTTTTCCACCAGCAGGTGGCGGCAGAGGGGCGCCCTCGGGCGTCACCGGACATGAGCTCCCCTCGGCCGCCTGCAGTACCTCTTTTCCACCAGCAGGTGGCGGCAGAGGGGCGCCCTCGGGCGGCACCGGACATGAGCTCCCCTCGGCCGCCTGCAGTACCCCTTTTTCACCAGCAGGTGGCGGCAGAGGGGCGCCTTCGGGCGTCACCGGGCATGAGCTCCCCTCGGCCGCCTGCAGTACTCGTTTTCCACCAGCAGGTGGCGGCAGAGGGGCGCCCTCGGGCGTCACCGGGCATGAGCTCCCATCGGCCTCCTGCAGTACCCCTTTTCCACCAGCAGGTGGCGGCAGAGGGGCGCCCTCGGGCATCACCGGGCTTGAGCTCCCCTCGGCCGCCTGCAGTACTCGTTTTCCATCAGCAGGTGGCGGCATAGGGGCGCCCTCGGGCGTCACCGGGCATGAGCTCCCCTCGGCCGCCTGCAGTACTCGTTTTCCACCAGCAGGTGGCGGCAGAGGGGCGCCCTCGGGCGTCACCGGGCATGAGCTCCCCTCGGCCGCCTGCAGTACCCCTTTTCCACCAGCAGGTGGCGGCAGAGGGGCGCCCTCGGGCGTCACCGGGCATGAGCTCCCCTCGGCCGCCTGCAGTACCCCTTTTCCACCAGCAGGTGGCGGCAGAGGGGCGCCCTCGGGCGTCACCGGGCATGAGCTCCCCTCGGCCGCCTGCAGTACCCCTTTTCCACCAGCAGGTGGCGGCAGAGGGGCGCCCTCGGGCGTCACCGGGCATGAGCTCCCCTCGGCCGCCTGCAGTACTCGTTTTCCACCAGCAGGTGGCGGCAGAGGGGCGCCCTCGGGCGTCACCGGGCATGAGCTCCCCTCGGCCGCCTGCAGTACCCCTTTTCCACCAGCAGGTGGCGGCAGAGGGGCGCCCTCGGGCATCACCGGGCATGAGCTCCCCTCGGCCGCCTGCAGTACCCCTTTTCCACCAGCAGGTGGCGGCAGAGGGGCGCCCTCGGGCGTCACCGGGCATGAGCTCCCCTCGGCCTCCTGCAGTACCCCTTTTCCACCAGCAGGTGGCGGCAGAGGGGCGCCCTCGGGCATCACCGGGCATGAGCTCCCCTCGGCCGCCTGCAGTACCCCTTTTCCACCAGCAGGTGGCGGCAGAGGGGCGCCCTCGGGCGTCACCGGGCATGAGCTCCCCTCGGCCGCCTGCAGTACCCCTTTTCCACCAGCAGGGGGCGGCCTAACCCTAACCCTAACCTAACCCGAACCCCAACTCCAACCCCAACCCTAACCCTAAGGGCGGCCCCCCGGCAACCGCACCCCGCACACTTGGTTCCCCCCTCATTTTAGTTCCCCCCGGTGCTTCCCGCAAAAGTGTCCCCCCAGAACCCGAACCCCGAACACTTGGTTCCCCCCTCCTTTTGGTTCCCCCTGGTGCTCCCCGCAAGTGTTTCCCCCGAGAACCCGCACCCCGCACACTTGGTTCCCCCCTCATTTTGGATCCCCCCTCCCTTGGGGTCCCCCCAAGCCCCATGGACCCCCCCCCCTTGGTGCCCCACCCCCCGTCCTACCCGTGCCCGCAGCAGCCGCTCGCGCTCCGCCAGCGCCTCCCGCACCCGACGCTGCATCTCGGCCAGGTGAAGGCAGGCGCTGGGGGGGGGGAATAAATTGGGGGGGGTCTGGAGGCGCATTTAGGGGGCGGAGAGGACTGGTTCTCACTTGTAAAACTCGGCGTCGAGCCCCCCCGGGGGCAGCTGCAGGGCCAGGATGCCTGGGGGGGTGCGGGGGGGACATGTCAGCACCGGGCATGAGCTCCCCTCGGCCGCCTGCAGTACCCCTTTTCCACCAGCAGGTGGCGGCAGAGGGGCGCCCTCGGGCGTCACCGGGCATGAGCTCCCCTCGGCCGCCTGCAGTACCCCTTTTCCACCAGCAGGTGGCGGCAGAGGGGCGCCCTCGGGCGTCACCGGACATGAGCTCCCCTCGGCCGCCTGCAGTACCTCTTTTCCACCAGCAGGTGGCGGCAGAGGGGCGCCCTCGGGCGGCACCGGACATGAGCTCCCCTCGGCCGCCTGCAGTACCCCTTTTTCACCAGCAGGTGGCGGCAGAGGGGCGCCTTCGGGCGTCACCGGGCATGAGCTCCCCTCGGCCGCCTGCAGTACTCGTTTTCCACCAGCAGGTGGCGGCAGAGGGGCGCCCTCGGGCGTCACCGGGCATGAGCTCCCATCGGCCTCCTGCAGTACCCCTTTTCCACCAGCAGGTGGCGGCAGAGGGGCGCCCTCGGGCATCACCGGGCTTGAGCTCCCCTCGGCCGCCTGCAGTACTCGTTTTCCATCAGCAGGTGGCGGCAGAGGGGCGCCCTCGGGCGTCACCGGGCATGAGCTCCCCTCGGCCGCCTGCAGTACTCGTTTTCCACCAGCAGGTGGCGGCAGAGGGGCGCCCTCGGGCGTCACCGGGCATGAGCTCCCCTCGGCCGCCTGCAGTACCCCCTTTTCCACCAGCAGGTGGCGGCAGAGGGGCGCCCTCGGGCGTCACCGGGCATGAGCTCCCCTCGGCCGCCTGCAGTACCCCTTTTCCAACAGCAGGTGGCGGCAGAGGAACGCCCTCGGGCGTCACCGGGCATGAGCTCCCCTCGGCCGCCTGCAGTACCCCTTTTCCACCAGCAGGTGGCGGCAGAGGGGCGCCCTCGGGCGTCACCGGGCATGAGCTCCCCTCGGCCGCCTGCAGTACTCGTTTTCCACCAGCAGGTGGCGGCAGAGGGGCGCCCTCGGGCGTCACCGGGCATGAGCTCCCCTCGGCCGCCTGCAGTACCCCTTTTCCACCAGCAGGTGGCGGCAGAGGGGCGCCCTCGGGCATCACCGGGCATGAGCTCCCCTCGGCCGCCTGCAGTACCCCTTTTCCACCAGCAGGTGGCGGCAGAGGGGCGCCCTCGGGCGTCACCGGGCATGAGCTCCCCTCGGCCTCCTGCAGTACCCCTTTTCCACCAGCAGGTGGCGGCAGAGGGGCGCCCTCGGGCATCACCGGGCATGAGCTCCCCTCGGCCGCCTGCAGTACTCGTTTTCCATCAGCAGGTGGCGGCAGAGGGGCGCCCTCGGGCGTCACCGGGCATGAGCTCCCCTCGGCCGCCTGCAGTACTCGTTTTCCACCAGCAGGTGGCGGCAGAGGGGCGCCCTCGGGAATCACCGGGCATGAGCTCCCCTCGGCCGCCTGCAGTACCCCCTTTTCCACCAGCAGGTGGCGGCAGAGGGGCGCCCTCGGGCGGCACCGGGCATGAGCTCCCCTCGGCCGCCTGCAGTACCCCTTTTCCACCAGCAGGTGGCGGGAGAGGGGCGCCCTCGGGCGTCACCGGGCATGAGCTCCCCTCGGCCGCCTGCAGTACCACTTTTCCACCAGCAGGTGGCGGCAGAGGGGCGCCCTCGGGCATCACCGGGCATGAGCTCCCCTCGGCCGCCTGCAGTACCCCTTTTCCACCAGCAGGTGGCGGCAGAGGGGCGCCCTGGGGCGGCACCGGGCATGAGCTCCCCTCGGCCGACTGCAGTACTCGTTTTCCACCAGCAGGTGGCGGCAGAGGGGCGCCCTCGGGCGTCACCGGGCATGAGCTCCCCTCGGCCGCCTGCAGTACTCGTTTTCCACCAGCAGGTGGCGGCAGAGGGGCGCCCTCGGGCGTCACCGGGCATGAGCTCCCCTCGGCCGCCTGCAGTACCCCTTTTCCACCAGCAGGTGGCGGCAGAGGGGCGCCCTCGGGCGTCACCGGGCATGAGCTCCCCTCGGCCGCCTGCAGTACCCCTTTTCCACCAGCAGGTGGCGGCAGAGGGGCGCCCTCGGGCGTCACCAGGCATCAGCTCCCCTCGGCCGCCTGCAGTACCCCTTTTCCACCAGCAGGTGGCGGCAGAGGGGCGCCCTCGGGCGTCACCGGGCATGAGCTCCCCTCGGCCGCCTGCAGTACACCTTTTCCACCAGCAGGTGGCAGCAGAGGGGCGCCCTCGGGCGTCACCGGGCATGAGCTCCCCTCGGCCGCCTGCAGTACACCTTTTCCACCAGCAGGTGGCGGCAGAGGGGCGCCCTCGGGCGTCACCGGGCATGAGCTCCCCTCGGCCGCCTGCAGTACTCGTTTTCCACCAGCAGGTGGCGGCAGAGGGGCGCCCTCGGGCGTCACCGGGCATGAGCTCCCCTCGGCCGCCTGCAGTACCCCTTTTCCACCAGCAGGGGGCGACCTAACCCTAACCCTAACCTAACCCGAACCCCAACTGCAACCCCAACCCTAACCCTAATGGCGTCCCCCCGGCAACCGCACCCCGCACACTTGGTTCCCCCCTCATTTTAGTTCCCCCCGGTGCGCCCCGCAAAAGTGTCCCCCCGGAACCCGAACCCCGCACACTTGGTTCCCCCCTCATTTTGGTTCCCCCCCCCGGTGCGCCCCGCAAATGTGTCCCCCCGGAACCCGAACCCCGCACACTTGGTTCCCCCCTCACTTTGGTTCCCCCTCCCGGTGCGCCTGGCAATTGTGTCCCCACGGAACCAGCACCCCGCACACTTGGTTCCTCCCTCATTTTGGTTCCCCCCCCCCTTGGGGTCCCCCCAAGCCCCATGGACCCCCCCCCCTTGGTGCCCCACCCCCCGTCCTACCCGTGCCCGCAGCAGCCGCTCGCGCTCCGCCAGCGCCTCCCGCACCCGACGCTGCATCTCGGCCAGGTGGAGGCAGGCGCTGGGGGGGGGGAATAAACTGGGCTGGGTCTGGGGGCGCATTTAGGGGGCGGAGGGGACTGGTTCTCACCTGTAGGACTCGGCGTCGAGCCCCCCCGGGGGCACCTGCAGGGCCAGGATGCCTGGGGGGGTGCGGGGTGGACATGTTAGCACCGGGCATGAGCTCCCCTCGGCCGCCTGCAGTACCCCTTTTCCACCAGCAGGTGGCGGCAGAGGGGCGCCCTCAGGCGTCACCGGGCATTAGCTCCCCTCGGCCGCCTGCAGTACTCGTTTTCCACCAGCAGGTGGCGGCAGAGTGGCGCCCTCGGGCGTCACCGGGCATGAGCTCCCCTCGGCCGCCTGCAGTACCCCTTTTCCACCAGCAGGTGGCGGCAGAGGGGCGCCCTCGGGCGTCACCGGACATGAGCTCCCCTCGGCCGCCTGCAGTACCTCTTTTCCACCAGCAGGTGGCGGCAGAGGGGCGCCCTCGGGCGGCACCGGGCATGAGCTCCCCTCGGCCGCCTGCAGTACCCCTTTTCCACCAGCAGGTGGCGGCAGAGGGGCACCCTCGGGCGTCACCGGGCATGAGCTCCCCTCGGCCGCCTGCAGTACCCCTTTTCCACCAGCAGGTGGCGGCAGAGGGGCGCCCTAGGGCGTCACCGGGCATGAGCTCCCCTCGGCCGCCTGCAGTACCCCTTTTCCACCAGCAGGTGGCGGCAGAGGGGCGCCCTCGGGCGTCACCGGGCATGAGCTCCCCTCGGCCGCCTGCAGTACCCCTTTTCCACCAGCAGGTGGCGGCAGAGGGGCGCCCTCGGGCGTCACCGGGCATGAGCTCCCCTCAGCCTCCTGCAGTACCCCTTTTACACCAGCAGGTGGCGGCAGAGGGGCGCCCTCGGGCATCACCGGGCATGAGCTCCCCTCGGCCGCCTGCAGTACTCGTTTTCCATCAGCAGGTGGCGGCAGAGGGGCGCCCTCGGGCGTCACCGGGCATGAGCTCCCCTCGGCCGCCTGCAGTACTCGTTTTCCACCAGCAGGTGGCGGCAGAGGGGCGCCCTCGGGCGTCACCGGGCATGAGCTCCCCTCGGCCGCCTGCAGTACCCCTTTTCCAACAGCAGGTGGCGGCAGAGGGGCGCCCTCGGGCGTCACCGGGCATGAGCTCCCCTCGGCCGCATGCAGTACCCCTTTTCCAACAGCAGGTGGCGGCAGAGGGGCGCCCTCGGGCGGCACCGGGCATGAGCTCCCCTCGGCCGCCTGCAGTACTCGTTTTCCACCAGCAGGTGGCGGCAGAGGGGCGCCCTCGGGCGTCACCGGGCATGAGCTCCCCTCGGCCGCCTGCAGTACCCCTTTTCCACCAGCAGGTGGCGGGAGAGGGACGCCCTCGGGCGTCACCGGGCATGAGCTCCCCTCGGCCGCCTGCAGTACCCCTTTTCCACCAGCAGGTGGCGGCAGAGGGGCGCCCTCGGGCATCACCGGGCATGAGCTCCCCTCGGCCGCCTGCAGTACCCCTTTTCCACCAGCAGGTGGCGGCAGAGGGGCGCCCTCGGGCGTCACCGGGCATGAGCTCCCCTCGGCCGCCTGCAGTACTCGTTTTCCACCAGCAGGTGGCGGCAGAGGGGCGCCCTCGGGCGTCACCGGGCATGAGCTCCCCTCGGCCGCCTGCAGTACCCCTTTTCCACCAGCAGGTGGCAGCAGAGGGGCGCCCTCGGGCGTCACCGGGCATGAGCTCCCCTCGGCCGCCTGCAGTACCCCTTTTCCACCAGCAGGTGGCGGCAGAGGGGCGCCCTCGGGCGTCACCGGGCATGAGCTCCCCTCGGCCGCCTGCAGTACTCGTTTTCCACCAGCAGGTGGCGGCAGAGGAGCGCCCTCGGGCGTCACCGGGCATGAGCTCCCCTCGGCCGCCTGCAGTACCCCTTTTCCACCAGCAGGCGGCGACCTAACCCTAACCCTAACCTAACCCGAACCCCAACTCCAACCCCAACCCTAACCCTAATGGCGTCCCCCCGGCAACCGCACCCCGCACACTTGGTTCCCCCCTCATTTTAGTTCCCCCCGGTGCGCCCCGCAAAAGTGTCCCCCCGGAACCCGAACCCCGCACACTTGGTTCCCCCCTCATTATGGTTCCCCCCCCGGTGCGCCCCGCAAATGTGTCCCCCCGGAACCCGAACCCCGCACACTTGGTTCCCCCCTCACTTTGGTTCCCCCCCCCCGGTGCGCCTGGCAATTGTGTCCCCACGGAACCCGCACCCCGCACACTTGGTTCCTCCCTCATTTTGGTTCCCCCCCCCCTTGGGGTCCCCCCAAGCCCCATGGACCCCCCCCCCTTGGTGCCCCACCCCCCGTCCTACCCGTGCCCGCAGCAGCCGCTCGCGCTCCGCCAGCGCCTCCCGCACCCGACGCTGCATCTCGGCCAGGTGGAGGCAGGCGCTGGGGGGGGGGAATAAACTGGGCTGGGTCTGGGGGCGCATTTAGGGGGCGGAGGGGACTGGTTCTCACCTGTAGGACTCGGCGTCGAGCCCCCCCGGGGGCAGCTGCAGGGCCAGGATGCCTGGGGGGGTGCGGGGTGGACATGTTAGCACCGGGCATGAGCTCCCCTCGGCCGCCTGCAGTACCCCTTTTCCACCAGCAGGTGGCGGCAGAGGGGCGCCCTAGGGCGTCACCGGGCATGAGCTCCCCTCGGCCGCCTGCAGTACCCCTTTTACACCAGCAGGTGGCGGCAGAGGGGCGCCCTCGGGCGTCACCGGGCATGAGCTCCCCTCGGCCGCCTGCAGTACCCCTTTTCCACCAGCAGGTGGCGGCAGAGGGGCGCCCTCGGGCGTCACCGGGCATGAGCTCCCCTCGGCCGCCTGCAGTACCCCTTTTCCACCAGCAGGTGGCGGCAGAGGGGCGCCCTCGGGCATCACCGGGCATGAGCTCCCCTCGGCCGCCTGCAGTACTCGTTTTCCATCAGCAGGTGGCGGCAGAGGGGCGCCCTCGGGCGTCACCGGGCATGAGCTCCCCTCGGCCGCCTGCAGTACTCGTTTTCCACCAGCAGGTGGCGGCAGAGGGGCGCCCTCGGGCGTCACCGGGCATGAGCTCCCCTTGGCCGCCTGCAGTACCCCTTTTCCACCAGCAGGTGGCGGCAGAGGGGCGCCCTCGGGCGTCACCGGGCATGAGCTCCCCTCGGCCGCCTGCAGTACCCCTTTTCCACCAGCAGGTGGCGGCAGAGGGGCGCCCTCGGGCGGCACCGGGCATGAGCTCCCCTCGGCCGCCTGCAGTACCCCTTTTCCACCAGCAGGTGGCGGCAGAGGGGCGCCCTCGGGCGGCACCGGGCGTTAGCTCCACTCAGCCGCCTGCAGTACCTCTTTTCCACCAGCAGGTGGCGGCAGAGGGGCGCCCTCGGGCGTCACCGGGCATGAGCTCCCCTCGGCCGCCTGCAGTACCCCTTTTCCACCAGCAGGTGGCGGCAGAGTGGCGCCCTCGGGCGTCACCGGGCATGAGCTCCCCTCGGCCGCCTGCAGTACTCGTTTTCCACCAGCAGGTGGCGGCAGAGGGGCTCCCTCGGGCGTCACCGGGCATGAGCTCCCCTCGGCCGCCTGCAGTACCCCTTTTCCACCAGCAGGTGGCGGGAGAGGGGCGCCCTCGGGCGTCACCGGGCATGAGCTCCCCTCGGCCGCCTGCAGTACTCGTTTTCCACCAGCAGGTGGCGGCAGAGGGGCGCCCTCGGGCGTCACCGGGCATGAGCTCCCCTCGGCCGCCTGCAGTACCCCTTTTCCACCAGCAGGTGGCGGCAGAGGGGCGCCCTCGGGCATCACCGGGCATGAGCTCCCCTCGGCCGCCTGCAGTACCCCTTTTCCACCAGCAGGTGGCGGCAGAGGGGCGCCCTCGGGCGGCACCGGGCATGAGCTCCCCTCGGCCGCCTGCAGTACTCGTTTTCCACCAGCAGGTGGCGGCAGAGGGGCGCCCTCGGGCGTCACCGGGCATGAGCTCCCCTCGGCCGCCTGCAGTACCCCTTTTCCACCAGCAGGTGGCAGCAGAGGGGCGCCCTCGGGCGTCACCGGGCATGAGCTCCCCTCGGCCGCCTGCAGTAAACCTTTTCCACCAGCAGGTGGCGGCAGAGGGGCGCCCTCGGGCGTCACCGGGCATGAGCTCCCCTCGGCCGCCTGCAGTACTCGTTTTCCACCAGCAGGTGGCGGCAGAGGAGCGCCCTCGGGCGTCACCGGGCATGAGCTCCCCTCGGCCGCCTGCAGTACCCCTTTTCCACCAGCAGGGGGCGACCTAACCCTAACCCTAACCTAACCCGAACCCCAACTCCAACCCCAACCCTAACCCTAATAGCGTCCCCCCGGCAACCGCACCCCGCACACTTGGTTCCCCCCTCATTTTAGTTCCCCCCGGTGCGCCCCGCAAAAGTGTCCCCCCGGAACCCGAACCCCGCACACTTGGTTCCCCCCTCATTTTGGTTCCCCCCCGGTGCGCCCCGCAAATGTGTCCCCCCGGAACCCGAACCCCGCACACTTGGTTCCCCCCTCACTTTGGTTCCCCCCCCCCGGTGCGCCTGGCAATTGTGTCCCCACGGAACCCGCACCCCGCACACTTGGTTCCTCCCTCATTTTGGTTCCCCCCCCCCTTGGGGTCCCCCCAAGCCCCATGGACCCCCCCCCCTTGGTGCCCCACCCCCCGTCCTACCCGTGCCCGCAGCAGCCGCTCGCGCTCCGCCAGCGCCTCCCGCACCCGACGCTGCATCTCGGCCAGGTGGAGGCAGGCGCTGGGGGGGGGGAATAAACTGGGCTGGGTCTGGGGGCGCATTTAGGGGGCGGAGGGGACTGGTTCTCACCTGTAGGACTCGGCGTCGAGCCCCCCCGGGGGCAGCTGCAGGGCCAGGATGCCTGGGGGGGTGCGGGGTGGACATGTTAGCACCGGGCATGAGCTCCCCTCGGCCGCCTGCAGTACTCGTTTTCCACCAGCAGGTGGCGGCAGAGGGGCGCCCTCAGGCGTCACCGGGCATGAGCTCCCCTCGGCCGCCTGCAGTACTCGTTTTCCACCAGCAGGTGGCGGCAGAGGGGCGCCCTCGGGCGTCACCGGGCATGAGCTCCCCTCGGCCGCCTGCAGTACCCCTTTTCCACCAGCAGGTGGCGGCAGAGGGGCGCCCTCGGGCGGCACCGGGCATGAGCTCCCCTCGGCCGCCTGCAGTACCCCATTTCCACCAGCAGGTGGCGGCAGAGGGGCGCCCTCGGGCGTCACCGGGCATGAGCTCCCCTCGGCCGCCTGCAGTACCCCTTTTCCACCAGCAGGTGGCGGCAGAGGGGCGCCCTAGGGCGTCACCGGGCATGAGCTCCCCTCGGCCACCTGCAGTACCCCTTTTCCACCAGCAGGTGGCGGCAGAGGGGCGCCCTCGGGCGTCACCGGACATGAGCTCCCCTCGGCCGCCTGCAGTACCCCTTTTTCACCAGCAGGTGGCGGCAGAGGGGCGCCTTCGGGCGTCACCGGGCATGAGCTCCCCTCGGCCGCCTGCAGTACTCGTTTTCCACCAGCAGGTGGCGGCAGAGGGGCGCCCTCGGGCGTCACCGGGCATGAGCTCCCCTCGGCCTCCTGCAGTACCCCTTTTCCACCAGCAGGTGGCGGCAGAGGGGCGCCCTCGGGCATCACCGGGCATGAGCTCCCCTCGGCCGCCTGCAGTACTCGTTTTCCATCAGCAGGTGGCGGCAGAGGGGCGCCCTCGGGCGTCACCGGGCATGAGCTCCCCTCGGCCGCCTGCAGTACTCGTTTTCCACCAGCAGGTGGCGGCAGAGGGGCGCCCTCGGGCGGCACCGGGCATGAGCTCCCATCGGCCGCCTGCAGTACCCCTTTTCCACCAGCAGGTGGCGGCAGAGGGGCGCCCTCGGGCGTCACCGGGCATGAGCTCCCCTCGGCCGCCTGCAGTACTCGTTTTCCACCAGCAGGTGGCGGCAGAGGGGCGCCCTCGGGCGGCACCGGGCATGAGCTCCCCTCGGCCGCCTGCAGTACCCCTTTTCCACCAGCAGGTGGCGGCAGAGGGGCGCCCTCGGGCGTCACCGGGCATGAGCTCCCCTCGGCCGCCTGCAGTACTCGTTTTCCACCAGCAGGTGGCGGCAGAGGGGCGCCCTCGGGCGGCACCGGGCATGAGCTCCCCTCGGCCGCCTGCAGTACCACTTTTCCACCAGCAGGTGGCGGCAGAGGGGCGCCCTCGGGCATCACCGGGCATGAGCTCCCCTCGGCCGCCTGCAGTACCCCTTTTCCACCAGCAGGTGGCGGCAGAGGGGCGCCCTCGGGCGTCACCGGGCATGAGCTCCCCTCGGCCGCCTGCAGTACCCCTTTTCCACCAGCAGGTGGCGGCAGAGGGGCGCCCTCAGGCGTCACCGGGCATGAGCTCCCCTCGGCCGCCTGCAGTACACCTTTTCCACCAGCAGGTGGCGGCAGAGGGGCGCCCTCGGGCGTCACCGGGCATGAGCTCCCCTCGGCCGCCTGCAGTACTCGTTTTCCACCAGCAGGTAGCGGCAGAGGGGCGCCCTCGGGCGTCACCGGGCATGAGCTCCCCTCGGCCGCCTGCATTACCCCTTTTCCACCAGCAGGTAGCGGCAGAGGGGCGCCCGAGGGCGTCACCGGGCATGAGCTCCCCTCGGCCGCCTGCAGTACCCCTTTTCCACCAGCAGGTGGCGGCAGAGGGGCGCCCTCGGGCGTCACCGGGCATGAGCTCCCCTCGGCCGCCTGCAGTACCCCTTTTCCACCAGCAGGTGGCGGCAGAGGGGCGCCCTCGGGCGTCACCGGGCATGAGCTCCCCTCGGCCGCCTGCAGTACCACTTTTCCACCAGCAGGTGGCGGCAGAGGGGCGCCCTCGGGAATCACCGGGCATGAGCTCCCCTCGGCCGCCTGCAGTACCCCTTTTCCACCAGCAGGTAGCGGCAGAGGGGCGCCCTCGGGCGTCACCGGGCATGAGCTCCCCTCGGCCGCCTGCAGTACTCGTTTTCCACCAGCAGGTGGCGGCAGAGGGGCGCCCTCGGGCGTCACCGGGCATGAGCTCCCCTCGGCCGCCTGCAGTACCCCTTTTCCACCAGCAGGGGGCGACCTAACCCTAACCCTAACCTAACCCGAACCCCAACTCCAACCCCAACCCTAACCCTAATGGCGTCCCCCCGGCAACCGCACCCCGCACACTTGGTTCCCCCCTCATTTTGGTTCCCCCCCCGGTGCGCCCCGCAAATGTGTCCCCCCGGAACCCGAACCCCGCACACTTGGTTCCCCCCTCACTTTGGTTCCCCCCCCGGTGCGCCTGGCAATTGTGTCCCCACGGAACCCGCACCCCGCACACTTGGTTCCTCCCTCATTTTGGTTCCCCCCCCCCTTGGGGTCCCCCCAAGCCCCATGGACCCCCCCCCCTTGGTGCCCCACCCCCCGTCCTACCCGTGCCCGCAGCAGCCGCTCGCGCTCCGCCAGCGCCTCCCGCACCTGACGCTGCATCTCGGCCAGGTGGAGGCAGGCGCTGGGGGGGGGGAATAAACTGGGCTGGGTCTGGGGGCGCATTTAGGGGGCGGAGGGGACTGGTTCTCACCTGTAGAACTCAACGTCGAGCCCCCCCGGGGGCAGCTGCAGGGCCAGGATGCCTGGGGGGGTGCGGGGTGGACATGTTAGCACCGGGCATGAGCTCCCCTCGGCCGCCTGCAGTACTCGTTTTCCATCAGCAGGTGGCGGCAGAGGGGCGCCCTCGGGCGTCACCGGGCATGAGCTCCCCTCGGCCGCCTGCAGTACACCTTTTCCACCAGCAGGTGGCGGCAGAGGGGCGCCCTCGGGCGGCACCGGGCATGAGCTCCCCTCGGCCGCCTGCAGTACCACTTTTCCACCAGCAGGTGGCGGCAGAGGGGCGCCCTCGGGCGGCACCGGGCATGAGCTCCCCTCGGCCGCCTGCAGTACTCCTTTTCCACCAGCAGGTGGCGGCAGAGGGGCGCCCTTGGGCGTCACCGGGCATGAGCTCCCCTCGGCCGCCTGCAGTACCCCTTTTCCACCAGCAGGAGGCGGCAGAGGGGCGCCCTAGGGCGTCACCGGGCATGAGCTCCCCTCGGCCGCCTGCAGTACCCCTTTTCCACCAGCAGGTGGCGGCAGAGGGGCGCCCTCGGGCGTCACCGGACATGAGCTCCCCTCGGCCGCCTGCAGTACCCCTTTTTCACCAGCAGGTGGCGGCAGAGGGGCGCCTTCGGGCGTCACCAAGCATGAGCTCCCCTCGGCCGCCTGCAGTACTCGTTTTCCACCAGCAGGTGGCGGCAGACGGGCGCCCTCGGGCGTCACCGGGCATGAGCTCCCCTCGGCCTCCTGCAGAACCCCTTTTCCACCAGCAGGTGGCGGCAGAGGGGCGCCCTCGGGCATCACCGGGCTTGAGCTCCCCTCGGCCGCCTGCAGTACTCGTTTTCCATCAGCAGGTGGCGGCATAGGGGCGCCCTCGGGCGTCACCGGGCATGAGCTCCCCTCGGCCGCCTGCAGTACTCGTTTTCCACCAGCAGGTGGCGGCAGAGGGGCGCCCTCGGGCGTCACCGGGCATGAGCTCCCCTCGGCCGCCTGCAGTACCCCTTTTCCACCAGCAGGTGGCGGCAGAGGGGCGCCCTCGGGCGTCACCGGGCATGAGCTCCCCTCGGCCTCCTGCAGTACCCCTTTTCCACCAGCAGGTGGCGGCAGAGGGGCGCCCTCGGGCGTCACCGGGCATGAGCTCCCCTCGGCCGCCTGCAGTACCCCTTTTCCACCAGCAGGTGGCGGCAGAGGGGCGCCCTCGGGCGTCACCGGGCATGAGCTCCCCTCGGCCGCCTGCAGTACTCGTTTTCCACCAGCAGGTGGCGGCAGAGGGGCGCCCTCGGGCGTCACCGGGCATGAGCTCCCCTCGGCCGCCTGCAGTACCCCTTTTCCACCAGCAGGTGGCGGCAGAGGGGCGCCCTCGGGCGGCACCGGGCATGAGCTCCCCTCGGCCGCCTGCAGTACCCCTTTTACACCAGCAGGTGGCGGCAGAGGGGCGCCCTCGGGCGTCACCGGGCATGAGCTCCCCTCGGCCGCCTGCAGTACCCCTTTTACACCAGCAGGTGGCGGCAGAGGGGCGCCCTCGGGCGTCACCGGGCATGAGCTCCCCTCGGCCGCCTGCAGTACTCGTTTTCCACCAGCAGGTGGCGGCAGAGGGGCGCCCTCGGGCGTCACCGGGCATGAGCTCCCCTCGGCCGCCTGCAGTACCCCTTTTCCACCAGCAGGGGGCGACCTAACCCTAACCCTAACCTAACCCGAACCCCAACTCCAACCCCAACCCTAACCCTAATGGCGTCCCCCCGGCAACCGCACCCCGCACACTTGGTTCCCCCCTCATTTTAGTTCCCCCCGGTACGCCCCGCAAAAGTGTCCCCCCGGAACCCGAACCCCGCACACTTGGTTCCCCCCACATTTTGGTTCCCCCCCCCGGTGCGCCCCGCAAATGTGTCCCCCCGGAACCCGAACCCCGCACACTTGGTTCCCCCCTCACTTTGGTTCCCCCCCCCGGTGCGCCTGGCAATTGTGTCTCCACGGAACCCGCACCCCGCACACTTGGTTCCTCCCTCATTTTGGTTCCCCCCCCCCTTGGGGTCCCCCCAAGCCCCATGGACCCCCCCCCCTTGGTGCCCCACCCCCCGTCCTACCCGTGCCCGCAGCAGCCGCTCGCGCTCCGCCAGCGCCTCCCGCACCCGACGCTGCATCTCGGCCAGGTGGAGGCAGGCGCTGGGGGGGGGGAATAAACTGGGCTGGGTCTGGGGGCGCATTTAGGGGGCGGAGGGGACTGGTTCTCACCTGTAGGACTCGGCGTCGAGCCCCCCCGGGGGCAGCTGCAGGGCCAGGATGCCTGGGGGGGTGCGGGGTGGACATGTTAGCACCGGGCATGAGCTCCCCTCGGCCGCCTGCAGTACTCGTTTTCCATCAGCAGGTGGCGGCAGAGGGGCGCCCTCGGGTGTCACCGGGCATGAGCTCCCCTCGGCAGCCTGCAGTACCACTTTTCCACCAGCAGGTGGCGGCAGAGGGGCGCCCTCGGGCGTCACCGGGCATGAGCTCCCCTCGGCCGCCTGCAGTACCCCTTTTCCACCAGCAGGTGGCGGCAGAGGGGCGCCCTCAGGCGTCACCGGGCATTAGCTCCCCTCGGCCGCCTGCAGTACTCGTTTTCCACCAGCAGGTGGCGGCAGAGTGGCGCCCTCGGGCGTCACCGGGCATGAGCTCCCCTCGGCCGCCTGCAGTACCCCTTTTCCACCAGCAGGTGGCGGCAGAGTGGCGCCCTCGGGCGTCACCGGACATGAGCTCCCCTCGGCCGCCTGCAGTACCTCTTTTCCACCAGCAGGTGGCGGCAGAGGGGCGCCCTCGGGCATCACCGGGCATGAGCTCCCCTCGGCCGCCTGCATTACCCCTTTTCCACCAGCAGGTGGCGGCAGAGGGGCGCCCTCGGGCGTCACTGGGCATGAGCTCCCCTCGGCCGCCTGCAGTACCCCTTTTCCACCAGCAGGAGGCGGCAGAGGGGCGCCCTCGGGCGTCACCGGGCATGAGCTCCCCTCGGCCGCCTGCAGTACCCCTTTTCCACCAGCAGGTGGCGGCAGAGGGGCGCCCTCGGGCGTCACCGGACATGAGCTCCCCTCGGCCGCCTGCAGTACCCCTTTTTCACCAGCAGGTGGCGGCAGAGGGGCGCCTTCGGGCGTCACCAAGCATGAGCTCCCCTCGGCCGCCTGCAGTACTCGTTTTCCACCAGCAGGTGGCGGCAGACGGGCGCCCTCGGGCGTCACCGGGCATGAGCTCCCCTCGGCCTCCTGCAGAACCCCTTTTCCACCAGCAGGTGGCGGCAGAGGGGCGCCCTCGGGCATCACCGGGCTTGAGCTCCCCTCGGCCGCCTGCAGTACTCGTTTTCCACCAGCAGGTGGCGGCAGAGGGGCGCCCTCGGGCGTCACCGGGCATGAGCTCCCCTCGGCCGCCTGCAGTACCCCTTTTCCACCAGCAGGTGGCGGCAGAGGGGCGCCCTCGGGCGTCACCGGGCATGAGCTCCCCTCGGCCTCCTGCAGTACCCCTTTTCCACCAGCAGGTGGCGGCAGAGGGGCGCCCTCGGGCGTCACCGGGCATGAGCTCCCCTCGGCCGCCTGCAATACCCCTTTTCCACCAGCAGGTGGCGGCAGAGGGGCGCCCTCGGGCGTCACCGGGCATGAGCTCCCCTCGGCCGCCTGCAGTACTCGTTTTCCACCAGCAGGTGGCGGCAGAGGGGCGCCCTCGGGCGTCACCGGGCATGAGCTCCCCTCGGCCGCCTGCAGTACCCCTTTTCCACCAGCAGGTGGCGGCAGAGGGGCGCCCTCGGGCGTCACCGGGCATGAGCTCCCCTCGGCCGCCTGCAGTACCCCTTTTCCACCAGCAGGTGGCGGCAGAGGGGCGCCCTCGGGCGTCACCGGGCATGAGCTCCCCTCGGCCTCCTGCAGTACCCCTTTTCCACCAGCAGGTGGCGGCAGAGGGGCGCCCTCGGGCATCACCGGGCATGAGCTCCCCTCGGCCGCCTGCAGTACTCGTTTTCCATCAGCAGGTGGCGGCAGAGGGGCGCCCTCGGGCGTCACCGGGCATGAGCTCCCCTCGGCCGCCTGCAGTACTCGTTTTCCACCAGCAGGTGGCGGCAGAGGGGCGCCCTCGGGCGTCACCGGGCATGAGCTCCCCTCGGCCGCCTGCAGTACCCCTTTTCCACCAGCAGGTGGCGGCAGAGGGGCGCCCTCGGGCGTCACCGGGCATGAGCTCCCCTCGGCCGCCTGCAGTACCCCTTTTCCACCAGCAGGTGGCAGCAGAGGGGCGCCCTCGGGCGGCACCGGGCATGAGCTCCCCTCGGCCGCCTGCAGTACCACTTTTCCACCAGCAGGTGGCGGCAGAGGGGCGCCCTCGGGCATCACCGGGCATGAGCTCCCCTCGGCCGCCTGCAGTACCCCTTTTCCACCAGCAGGTGGCGGCAGAGGGGCGCCCTCGGGCGGCACCGGGCATGAGCTCCCCTCGGCCGCCTGCAGTACTCGTTTTCCACCAGCAGGTGGCGGCAGAGGGGCGCCCTCGGGCGTCACCGGGCATGAGCTCCCCTCGGCCGCCTGCAGTACCCCTTTTCCACCAGCAGGTGGCAGCAGATGGGCGCCCTCGGGCGTCACCGGGCATGAGCTCCCCTCGGCCGCCTGCAGTACCCCTTTTCCACCAGCAGGTGGCGGCAGAGGGGCGCCCTCGGGCGTCACCGGGCATGAGCTCCCCTCGGCCGCCTGCAGTACCCCTTTTCCACCAGCAGGTGGCGGCAGAGGGGCGCCCTCGGGCGTCACCGGGCATGAGCTCCCCTCGGCCGCCTGCAGTACCCCTTTTCCACCAGCAGGGGGCGACCTAACCCTAACCCTAACCTAACCCGAACCCCAACTCCAACCCCAACCCTAACCCTAATGGCGTCCCCCCGGCAACCGCACCCCGCACACTTGGTTCCCCCCTCATTTTAGTTCCCCCAGGTGCGCCCCGCAAATGTGTCCCCCCGGAACCCGAACCCCGCACACTTGGTTCCCCCCTCACTTTGGTTCCCCCCCCCGGTGCGCCTGGCAATTGTGTCCCCACGGAACCCGCACCCCGCACACTTGGTTCCTCCCTCATTTTGGTTCCCCCCCCCCTTGGGGTCCCCCCAAGCCCCATGGACCCCCCCCCCTTGGTGCCCCACCCCCCGTCCTACCCGTGCCCGCAGCAGCCGCTCGCGCTCCGCCAGCGCCTCCCGCACCCGACGCTGCATCTCGGCCAGGTGGAGGCAGGCGCTGGGGGGGGGAATAAACTGGGCTGGGTCTGGGGGCGCATTTAGGGGGCGGAGGGGACTGGTTCTCACCTGTAGGACTCGGCGTCGAGCCCCCCCGGGGGCAGCTGCAGGGCCAGGATGCCTGGGGGGGTGCGGGGTGGACATGTTAGCACCGGGCATGAGCTCCCCTCGGCCGCCTGCAGTACCCCTTTTCCACCAGCAGGTGGCGGCAGAGGGGCGCCCTCAGGCGTCACCGGGCATTAGCTCCCCTCGGCCGCCTGCAGTACTCGTTTTCCATCAGCAGGTGGCGGCAGAGGGGCGCCCTCGGGCGTCACCGGGCATGAGCTCCCCTCGGCCGCCTGCAGTACTCGTTTTCCACCAGCAGGTGGCGGCAGAGGGGCGCCCTCGGGCGTCACCGGGCATGAGCTCCCCTTGGCCGCCTGCAGTACCCCTTTTCCACCAGCAGGTGGCGGCAGAGGGGCGCCCTCGGGCGTCACCGGGCATGAGCTCCCTTCGGCCTCCTGCAGTACCCCTTTTCCACCAGCAGGTGGCGGCAGAGGGGCGCCCTCGGGCGTCACCGGGCATGAGCTCCCCTCGGCCGCCTGCAGTACCCCTTTTCCACCAGCAGGTGGCGGCAGAGGGGCACCCTCGGGCGTCACCGGGCATGAGCTCCCCTCGGCCGCCTGCAGTACTCGTTTTCCAACAGCAGGTGGCGGCAGAGGGGCGCCCTCGGGCGTCACCGGGCATGAGCTCCCCTCGGCCGCCTGCAGTACCCCTTTTCCACCAGCAGGTGGCGGCAGAGGGGCGCCCTCGGGCGGCACCGGGCATGAGCTCCCCTCGGCCGCCTGCAGTACCCCTTTTCCACCAGCAGGTGGCGGCAGAGGGGCGCCCTCAGGCGGCACCGGGCATGAGCTCCCCTCGGCCGCCTGCAGTACCACTTTTCCACCAGCAGGTGGCGGCAGAGGGGCGCCCTCGGGCATCACCGGGCATGAGCTCCCCTCGGCCGCCTGCAGTACCCCTTTTCCACCAGCAGGTGGCGGCAGAGGGGCGCCCTCGGGCGGCACCGGGCATGAGCTCCCCTCGGCCGCCTGCAGTACTCGTTTTCCACCAGCAGGTGGCGGCAGAGGGGCGCCCTCGGGCGTCACCGGGCATGAGCTCCCCTCGGCCGCCTGCAGTACCCCTTTTCCACCAGCAGGTGGCAGCAGAGGGGCGCCCTCGGGCGTCACCGGGCATGAGCTCCCCTCGGCCGCCTGCAGTACACCTTTTCCACCAGCAGGTGGCGGCAGAGGGGCGCCCTCGGGCGTCACCGGGCATGAGCTCCCCTCGGCCGCCTGCAGTACTCGTTTTCCACCAGCAGGTGGCGGCAGAGGGGCGCCCTCGGGCGTCACCGGGCATGAGCTCCCCTCGGCCGCCTGCAGTACCCCTTTTCCACCAGCAGGGGGCGACCTAACCCTAACCCTAACCTAACCCGAACCCCAACTCCAACCCCAACCCTAACCCTAATGGCGTCCCCCCGGCAACCGCACCCCGCACACTTGGTTCCCCCCTCATTTTAGTTCCCCCCGGTGCGCCCCGCAAAAGTGTCCCCCTGGAACCCGAACCCCGCACACTTGGTTCCCCCCTCATTTTGGTTCTCCCCCCGGTGCGCCCCGCAAATGTGTCCCCCCGGAACCCGAACCCCGCACACTTGTTTCCCCCCTCACTTTGGTTCCCCCCCCCCGGTGCGCCTGGCAATTGTGTCCCCACGGAACCCGCACCCCGCACACTTGGTTCCTCCCTCATTTTGGTTCCCCCCCCCCTTGGGGTCCCCCCAAGCCCCATGGACCCCCCCCCCTTGGTGCCCCACCCCCCGTCCTACCCGTGCCCGCAGCAGCCGCTCGCGCTCCGCCAGCGCCTCCCGCACCCGACGCTGCATCTCGGCCAGGTGGAGGCAGGCGCTGGGGGGGGGGAATAAACTGGGCTGGGTCTGGGGGCGCATTTAGGGGGCGGAGGGGACTGGTTCTCACCTGTAGGACTCGGCGTCGAGCCCCCCCGGGGGCACCTGCAGGGCCAGGATGCCTGGGGGGGTGCGGGGTGGACATGTTAGCACCGGGCATGAGCTCCCCTCGGCCGCCTGCAGTACCCCTTTTCCACCAGCAGGTGGCGGCAGAGGGGCGCCCTCAGGCGTCACCAGGCATTAGCTCCCCTCGGCCGCCTGCAGTACTCGTTTTCCACCAGCAGGTGGCGGCAGAGGGGCGCCCTCGGGCGTCACCGGGCATGAGCTCCCCTCGGCCGCCTGCAGTACCCCTTTTCCACCAGCAGGTGGCGGCAGAGGGGCGCCCTCGGGCGTCACCGGACATGAGCTCCCCTCGGCCGCCTGCAGTACCTCTTTTCCACCAGCAGGTGGCGGCAGAGGGGCGCCCTCGGGCGGCACCGGACATGAGCTCCCCTCGGCCGCCTGCAGTACCCCTTTTCCACCAGCAGGTGGCGGCAGAGGGGCGCCCTCGGGCGTCACCGGGCATGAGCTCCCCTCGGCCGCATGCAGTACCCCTTTTCCACCAGCAGGTGGCGGCAGAGGGGCGCCCTCGGGCGTCACCGGGCATGAGCTCCCCTCGGCCGCCTGCAGTACCCCTTTTCCACCAGCAGGTGGCGGCAGAGGGGCGCCCTCGGGCGGCACCGGGCGTTAGCTCCCCTCAGCCGCCTGCAGTACCTCTTTTCCACCAGCAGGTGGCGGCATAGGGGCGCCCTCGGGCGTCACCGGGCATGAGCTCCCCTCGGCCGCCTGCAGTACCCCTTTTCCACCAGCAGGTGGCGGCAGAGTGGCGCCCTCGGGCGTCACCGGGCATGAGCTCCCCTCGGCCGCCTGCAGTACCCCTTTTCCACCAGCAGGTGGCGGCAGAGGTGCGCCCTCGGGCGTCACCGGGCATGAGCTCCCCTCGGCCGCCTGCAGTACCCCTTTTCCAGCAGCAGGTGGCGGCAGAGGGGTGCCCTCGGGCGTCACCGGGCATGAGCTCCCCTCGGCCGCCTGCAGTACCCCTTTTCCACCAGCAGGTGGCGGCAGAGGGGCGCCCTCGGGCGTCACCGGGCATGAGCTCCCCTCGGCCGCCTGCAGTACTCGTTTTCCACCAGCAGGTGGCGGCAGAGGGGCGCCCTCGGGCGTCACCGGGCATGAGCTCCCCTCGGCCGCCTGCAGTACACCTTTTCCACCAGCAGGTGGCGGCAGAGGGGCGCCCTCGGGCGGCACCGGGCATGAGCTCCCCTCGGCCGCCTGCAGTACCCCTTTTACACCAGCAGGTGGCGGCAGAGGGGCGCCCTCGGGCGTCACCGGGCATGAGCTCCCCTCGGCCGCCTGCAGTACCACTTTTCCACCAGCAGGTGGCGGCAGAGGGGCGCCCTCGGGCATCACCGGGCATGAGCTCCCCTCGGCCGCCTGCAGTACCCCTTTTCCACCAGCAGGTGGCGGCAGAGGGGCGCCCTCGGGCGGCACCGGGCATGAGCTCCCCTCGGCCGCCTGCAGTACTCGTTTTCCACCAGCAGGTGGCGGCAGAGGGGCGCCCTCGGGCGTCACCGGGCATGAGCTCCCCTCGGCCGCCTGCAGTACCCCTTTTCCACCAGCAGGTGGCAGCAGAGGGGCGCCCTCGGGCGTCACCGGGCATGAGCTCCCCTCGGCCGCCTGCAGTACCCCTTTTCCACCAGCAGGTGGCGGCAGAGGGGCGCCCTCGGCTATCACCGGGCTTGAGCTCCCCTCGGCCGCCTGCAGTACTCGTTTTCCATCAGCAGGTGGCGGCATAGGGGCGCCCTCGGGCGTCACCGGGCATGAGCTCCCCTCGGCCGCCTGCAGTACTCGTTTTCCACCAGCAGGTGGCGGCAGAGGGGCGCCCTCGGGCGTCACCGGGCATGAGCTCCCCTCGGCCGCCTGCAGTACCCCTTTTCCACCAGCAGGTGGCGGGAGAGGGGCGCCCTCGGGCGTCACCGGGCATGAGCTCCCCTCGGCCGCCTGCAGTACTCGTTTTCCACCAGCAGGTGGCGGCAGAGGGGCGCCCTCGGGCGTCACCGGGCATGAGCTCCCCTCGGCCGCCTGCAGTACCCCTTTTCCACCAGCAGGTGGCGGCAGAGGGGCGCCCTCGGGCATCACCGGGCATGAGCTCCCCTCGGCCGCCTGCAGTACCCCTTTTCCACCAGCAGGTGGCGGCAGAGGGGCGCCCTCGGGCGGCACCGGGCATGAGCTCCCCTCGGCCGCCTGCAGTACTCGTTTTCCACCAGCAGGTGGCGGCAGAGGGGCGCCCTCGGGCGTCACCGGGCATGAGCTCCCCTCGGCCGCCTGCAGTACCCCTTTTCCACCAGCAGGTGGCAGCAGAGGGGCGCCCTCGGGCGTCACCGGGCATGAGCTCCCCTCGGCCGCCTGCAGTACACCTTTTCCACCAGCAGGTGGCGGCAGAGGGGCGCCCTCGGGCGTCACCGGGCATGAGCTCCCCTCGGCCGCCTGCAGTACTCGTTTTCCACCAGCAGGTGGCTGCAGAGGAGCGCCCTCGGGCGTCACCGGGCATGAGCTCCCCTCGGCCGCCTGCAGTACCCCCTTTTCCACCAGCAGGGGGCGACCTAACCCTAACCCTAACCTAACCCGAACCCCAACTCCAACCCCAACCCTAACCCTAATGGCGTCCCCCCGGCAACCGCACCCCGCACACTTGGTTCCCCCCTCATTTTAGTTCCCCCCGGTGCGCCCCGCAAAAGTGTCCCCCCGGAACCCGAACCCCGCACACTTGGTTCCCCCCTCATTTTGGTTCCCCCCCCGGTGCGCCTGGCAATTGTGTCCCCACGGAACCCGCACCCCGCACACTTGGTTCCTCCCTCATTTTGGTTCCCCCCCCCTTGGGGTCCCCCCAAGCCCCATGGACCCCCCCCCCTTGGTGCCCCACCCCCCGTCCTACCCGTGCCCGCAGCAGCCGCTCGCGCTCCGCCAGCGCCTCCCGCACCCGACGCTGCATCTCGGCCAGGTGGAGGCAGGCGCTGGGGGGGGGGAATAAACTGGGCTGGGTCTGGGGGCGCATTTAGGGGGCGGAGGGGACTGGTTCTCACCTGTAGGACTCGGCGTCGAGCCCCCCCGGGGGCAGCTGCAGGGCCAGGATGCCTGGGGGGGTGCGGGGTGGACATGTTAGCACCGGGCATGAGCTCCCCTCGGCCGCCTGCAGTACCCCTTTTCCACCAGCAGGTGGCGGCAGAGGGGCGCCCTCAGGCGTCACCGGGCATGAGCTCCCCTCGGCCGCCTGCAGTACTCGTTTTCCACCAGCAGGTGGCGGCAGAGTGGCGCCCTCGGGCGTCACCGGGCATGAGCTCCCCTCGGCCGCCTGCAGTACCTCTTTTCCACCAGCAGGTGGCGGCAGAGGGGCGCCCTCGGGCGGCACCGGGCATGAGCTCCCCTCGGCCGCCTGCAGTACCCCTTTTCCACCAGCAGGTGGCGGCAGAGGGGCGCCCTCGGGCGTCACCGGGCATGAGCTCCCCTCGGCCGCCTGCAGTACCCCTTTTCCACCAGCAGGTGGCGGCAGAGGGGCGCCCTCGGGCATCACCGGGCATGAGCTCCCCTCGGCCGCCTGCAGTACCCCTTTTCCACCAGCAGGTGGCGGCAGAGGGGCGCCCTCGGGCGTCACCGGGCATGAGCTCCCCTCGGCCTCCTGCAGTACCCCTTTTCCACCAGCAGGTGGCGGCAGAGGGGCGCCCTCGGGCATCACCGGGCATGAGCTCCCCTCGGCCGCCTGCAGTACTCGTTTTCCATCAGCAGGTGGCGGCAGAGGGGCGCCCTCGGGCGTCACCGGGCATGAGCTCCCCTCGGCCGCCTGCAGTACTCGTTTTCCACCAGCAGGTGGCGGCAGAGGGGCGCCCTCGGGCGTCACCGGGCATGAGCTCCCCTCGGCCGCCTGCAGTACACCTTTTCCACCAGCAGGTGGCGGCAGAGGGGCGCCCTCGTGCGGCACCGGGCATGAGCTCCCCTCGGCCGCCTGCAGTACCCCTTTTCCACCAGCAGGTGGCGGCAGAGGGGCGCCCTCGGGCGGCACCGGGCATGAGCTCCCCTCGGCCGCCTGCAGTACCACTTTTCCACCAGCAGGTGGCGGCAGAGGGGCGCCCTCGGGCATCACCGGGCATGAGCTCCCCTCGGCCGCCTGCAGTACACCTTTTCCACCAGCAGGTGGCGGCAGAGGGGCGCCCTCGGGCGGCACCGGGCATGAGCTCCCCTCGGCCGCCTGCAGTACTCGTTTTCCACCAGCAGGTGGCGGCAGAGGGGCGCCCTCGGGCGTCACCGGGCATGAGCTCCCCTCGGCCGCCTGCAGTACCCCTTTTCCACCAGCAGGTGGCAGCAGAGGGGCGCCCTCGGGCGTCACCGGGCATGAGCTCCCCTCGGCCGCCTGCAGTACACCTTTTCCACCAGCAGGTGGCGGCAGAGGGGCGCCCTCGGGCGTCACCGGGCATGAGCTCCCCTCGGCCGCCTGCAGTACTCGTTTTCCACCAGCAGGTGGCGGCAGAGGGGCGCCCTCGGGCGTCACCGGGCATGAGCTCCCCTCGGCCGCCTGCAGTACCCCTTTTCCACCAGCAGGCGGCGACCTAACCAAAACCCTAACCTAACCCGAACCCCAACTCCAACCCCAACCCTAACCCTAATGGCGTCCCCCCGGCAACCGCACCCCGCACACTTGGTTCCCCCCTCATTTTAGTTCCCCCCGGTGCGCCCCGCAAAAGTGTCCCCCCGGAACCCGAACCCCGCACACTTTGTTCCCCCCTCATTTTGGTTCCCCCCCCGGTGCGCCCCGCAAATGTGTCCCCCCGGAACCCGAACCCCGCACACTTGGTTCCCCCCTCACTTTGGTTCCCCCCCCCGGTGCGCCTGGCAATTGTGTCCCCACGGAACCCGCACCCCGCACACTTGGTTCCTCCCTCATTTTGGTTCCCCCCCCCCTTGGGGTCCCCCCAAGCCCCATGGACCCCCCCCCCTTGGTGCCCCACCCCCCGTCCTACCCGTGCCCGCAGCAGCCGCTCGCGCTCCGCCAGCGCCTCCCGCACCCGACGCTGCATCTCGGCCAGGTGGAGGCAGGCGCTGGGGGGGGGGAATAAACTGGGCTGGGTCTGGGGGCGCATTTAGGGGGCGGAGGGGACTGGTTCTCACCTGTAGGACTCGGCGTCGAGCCCCCCCGGGGGCAGCTGCAGGGCCAGGATGCCTGGGGGGGTGCGGGGTGGACATGTTAGCACCGGGCATGAGCTCCCCTCGGCCGCCTGCAGTACCCCTTTTCCACCAGCAGGTGGCGGCAGAGGGGCGCCCTCAGGCGTCACCGGGCATGAGCTCCCCTCGGCCGCCTGCAGTACTCGTTTTCCACCAGCAGGTGGCGGCAGAGTGGCGCCCTCGGGCGTCACCGGGCATGAGCTCCCCTCGGCCGCCTGCAGTACCCCTTTTCCACCAGCAGGTGGCGGCAGAGGGGCGCCCTCGGGCGTCACCGGACATGAGCTCCCCTCGGCCGCCTGCAGTACCTCTTTTCCACCAGCAGGTGGCGGCAGAGGGGCGCCCTCGGGCGGCACCGGGCATGAGCTCCCCTCGGCCGCCTGCAGTACCCCTTTTCCACCAGCAGGTGGCGGCAGAGGGGCGCCCTAGGGCGTCACCGGGCATGAGCTCCCCTCGGCCGCCTGCAGTACCCCTTTTACACCAGCAGGTGGCGGCAGAGGGGCGCCCTCGGGCGTCACCGGGCATGAGCTCCCCTCGGCCGCCTGCAGTACCCCTTTTCCACCAGCAGGTGGCGGCAGAGGGGCGCCCTCGGGCGTCACCGGGCATGAGCTCCCCTCGGCCTCCTGCAGTACCCCTTTTCCACCAGCAGGTGGCGGCAGAGGGGCGCCCTCGGGCATCACCGGGCATGAGCTCCCCTCGGCCGCCTGCAGTACTCGTTTTCCATCAGCAGGTGGCGGCAGAGGGGCGCCCTCGGGCGTCACCGGGCATGAGCTCCCCTCGGCCGCCTGCAGTACTCGTTTTCCACCAGCAGGTGGCGGCAGAGGGGCGCCCTCGGGCGTCACCGGGCATGAGCTCCCCTTGGCCGCCTGCAGTACCCCTTTTCCACCAGCAGGTGGCGGCAGAGGGGCGCCCTCGGGCGTCACCGGGCATGAGCTCCCCTCGGCCGCCTGCAGTACTCGTTTTCCATCAGCAGGTGGCGGCAGAGGGGCGCCCTCGGGCGTCACCGGGCATGAGCTCCCCTCGGCCGCCTGCAGTACTCGTTTTCCACCAGCAGGTGGCGGCAGAGGGGCGCCCTCGGGCATCACCGGGCATGAGCTCCCCTCGGCCGCTTGCAGTACCCCTTTTCCACCAGCAGGTGGCGGCAGAGGGGCGCCCTCGGGCGTCACCGGGCATGAGCTCCCCTCGGCCGCCTGCAGTACCCCCTTTTCCACCAGCAGGTGGCGGCAGAGGGGCGCCCTCGGGCATCACCGGGCATGAGCTCCCCTCGGCCGCCTGCAGTACCCCTTTTCCACCAGCAGGTGGCGGCAGAGGGGCGCCCTCGGGCGGCACCGGGCATGAGCTCCCCTCGGCCGCCTGCAGTACTCGTTTTCCACCAGCAGGTGGCGGCAGAGGGGCGCCCTCGGGCGTCACCGGGCATGAGCTCCCCTCGGCCGCCTGCATTACCCCTTTTCCACCAGCAGGTAGCGGCAGAGGGGCGCCCGAGGGCGTCACCGGGCATGAGCTCCCCTCGGCCGCCTGCAGTACCCCTTTTCCACCAGCAGGTGGCGGCAGAGGGGCGCCCTCGGGCGTCACCGGGCATGAGCTCCCCTCGGCCGCCTGCAGTACCCCTTTTCCACCAGCAGGTGGCGGCAGAGGGGCGCCCTCGGGCGGTACCGGGCATGAGCTCCCCTCGGCCGCCTGCAGTACCACTTTTCCACCAGCAGGTGGCGGCAGAGGGGCGCCCTCGGGAATCACCGGGCATGAGCTCCCCTCGGCCGCCTGCAGTACCCCTTTTCCACCAGCAGGTGGCGGCAGAGGGGCGCCCTCGGGCGTCACCGGGCATGAGCTCCCCTCGGCCGCCTGCAGTACTCGTTTTCCACCAGCAGGTAGCGGCAGAGGGGCGCCCTCGGGCGTCACCGGGCATGAGCTCCCCTCGGCCGCCTGCAGTACTCGTTTTCCACCAGCAGGTGGCGGCAGAGGGGCGCCCTCGGGCGTCACCGGGCATGAGCTCCCCTCGGCCGCCTGCAGTACCCCTTTTCCACCAGCAGGGGGCGACCTAACCCTAACCCTAACCTAACACGAACCCCAACTCCAACCCCAACCCTAACCCTAATGGCGTCCCCCCGGCAACCGCACCCCGAACACTTGGTTCCCCCCTCATTTTGGTTCCCCCCCCGGTGCGCCCCGCAAATGTGTCCCCCCGGAACCCGAACCCCGCACACTTGGTTCCCCCCTCACTTTGGTTCCCCCCCCGGTGCGCCTGGCAATTGTGTCCCCACGGAACCCGAACCCCGCACACTTGGTTCCTCCCTCATTTTGGTTCCCCCCCCCCCTTGGGGTCCCCCCAAGCCCCATGGACCCCCCCCCCTTGGTGCCCCACCCCCCGTCCTACCCGTGCCCGCAGCAGCCGCTCGCGCTCCGCCAGCGCCTCCCGCACCTGACGCTGCATCTCGGCCAGGTGGAGGCAGGCGCTGGGGGGGGGGAATAAACTGGGCTGGGTCTGGGGGCGCATTTAGGGGGCGGAGGGGACTGGTTCTCACCTGTAGAACTCAACGTCGAGCCCCCCCGGGGGCAGCTGCAGGGCCAGGATGCCTGGGGGGGTGCGGGGTGGACATGTTAGCACCGGGCATGAGCTCCCCTCGGCCGCCTGCAGTACTCGTTTTCCATCAGCAGGTGGCGGCAGAGGGGCGCCCTCCGGCGTCACCGGGCATGAGCTCCCCTCGGCCGCCTGCAGTACACCTTTTCCACCAGCAGGTGGCGGCAGAGGGGCGCCCTCGGGCGGCACCGGGCATGAGCTCCCCTCGGCCGCCTGCAGTACCACTTTTCCACCAGCAGGTGGCGGCAGAGGGGCGCCCTCGGGCGGCACCGGGCATGAGCTCCCCTCGGCCGCCTGCAGTACTCCTTTTCCACCAGCAGGTGGCGGCAGAGGGGCGCCCTTGGGCGTCACCGGGCATGAGCTCCCCTCGGCCGCATGCAGTACCCCCTTTTCCACCAGCAGGTGGCGGCAGAGGGGCGCCCTCGGGCGTCACCGGGCATGAGCTCCCCTCGGCCGCCTGCAGTACTCGTTTTCCACCAGCAGGTGGCGGCAGAGGGGCGCCCTCGGGCGTCACCGGGCATGAGCTCCCCTTGGCCGCCTGCAGTACCCCTTTTCAACCAGCAGGTGGCGGCAGAGGGGCGCCCTCGGGCGTCACCGGGCATGAGCTCCCCTCGGCCGCCTGCAGTACCCCCTTTTCCACCAGCAGGTGGCGGCAGAGTGGCGCCCTCGGGCGTCACCGGGCATGAGCTCCCCTCGGCCGCCTGCAGTACCCCTTTTCCACCAGCAGGTGGCGGCAGAGGGGCGCCCTCGGGCGTCACCGGGCATGAGCTCCCCTCGGCCGCCTGCAGTACCCCTTTTCCAACAGCAGGTGGCGGCAGAGGGGCGCCCTCGGGCGGCACCGGGCATGAGCTCCCCTCGGCCGCCTGCAGTACACCTTTTCCACCAGCAGGTGGCGGCAGAGGGGCGCCCTCGGGCGTCACCGGGCATGAGCTCCCCTCGGCCGCCTGCAGTACTCGTTTTCCACCAGCAGGTGGCGGCAGAGGGGCGCCCTCGGGCGTCACCGGGCATGAGCTCCCCTCGGCCGCCTGCAGTACCCCTTTTCCACCAGCAGGTGGCGGCAGAGGGGCGCCCTCGGGCGGCACCGGGCATGAGCTCCCCTCGGCCGCCTGCAGTACCCCTTTTACACCAGCAGGTGGCGGCAGAGGGGCGCCCTCGGGCGTCACCGGGCATGAGCTCCCCTCGGCCGCCTGCAGTACCACTTTTCCACCAGCAGGTGGCGGCAGAGGGGCGCCCTCGGGCATCACCGGGCATGAGCTCCCCTCGGCCGCCTGCAGTACCCCTTTTCCACCAGCAGGTGGCGGCAGAGGGGCGCCCTCGGGCGGCACCGGGCATGAGCTCCCCTCGGCCGCCTGCAGTACTCGTTTTCCACCAGCAGGTGGCGGCAGAGGGGCGCCCTCGGGCGTCACCGGGCATGAGCTCCCCTCGGCCGCCTGCAGTACCCCTTTTACACCAGCAGGTGGCGGCAGAGGGGTGCCCTCGGGCGTCACCGGGCATGAGCTCCCCTCGGCCGCCTGCAGTACACCTTTTCCACCAGCAGGTGGCGGCAGAGGGGCGCCCTCGGGCGTCACCGGGCATGAGCTCCCCTCGGCCGCCTGCAGTACTCGTTTTCCACCAGCAGGTGGCGGCAGAGGGGCGCCCTCGGGCGTCACCGGGCATGAGCTCCCCTCGGCCGCCTGCAGTACCCCTTTTCCACCAGCAGGGGGCGACCTAACCCTAACCCTAACCTAACCCGAACCCCAACTCCAACCCAACCCTAACCCTAATGGCGTCCCCCCGGCAACCGCACCCCGCACACTTGGTTCCCCCCTCATTTTAGTTCCCCCCGGTGCGCCCCGCAAAAGTGTCCCCTCGGAACCCGAACCCCGCACACTTGTTTCCCCCCTCATTTTGGTTCCCCCCCCGGTGCGCCCCGCAAATGTGTCCCCCCGGAACCCGAACCCCGCACACTTGGTTCCCCCCTCACTTTGGTTCCCCCCCCGGTGCGCCTGGCAATTGTGTCCCCACGGAACCCGCACCCCGCACACTTGGTTCCTCCCTCATTTTGGTTCCCCCCCCCTTGGGGGTCCCCCAAGCCCCATGGACCCCCCCCCCTTGGTGCCCCACCCCCCCGTCCTACCCGTGCCCGCAGCAGCCGCTCGCGCTCCGCCAGCGCCTCCCGCACCCGACGCTGCATCTCGGCCAGGTGGAGGCAGGCGCTGGGGGGGGGGAATAAACTGGGCTGGGTCTGGGGGCGCATTTAGGGGGCGGAGGGGGACTGGTTCTCACCTGTAGAACTCAACGTCGAGCCCCCCCGGGGGCAGCTGCAGGGCCAGGATGCCTGGGGGGGTGCGGGGTGGACATGTTAGCACCGGGCATGAGCTCCCCTCGGCCCGCCTGCAGTACTCGTTTTCCATCAGCAGGTGGCGGCAGAGGGGCGCCCTCGGGGCGTCACCGGGCAATGAGCTCCCCTCGGCCGCCTGCAGTACTCGTTTTCCACCAGCAGGTGGCGGCAGAGGGGCGCCCTCGGGCGACACCGGGCATGAGCTCCCTTCGGCCGCCTGCAGTACCCTTTTCCACCAGCAGGTGGCGGCAGAGGGGCGCCCTCGGGCGTCACCGGGCATGAGCTCCCCTCGGCCGCCTGCAGTACCCCTTTTCCACCAGCAGGTGGCGGCAGAGGGGCGCCCTCGGGCGTCACCGGGCATGAGCTCCCCTCGGCCGCCTGCAGTAGCCCCTTTTCCACCAGCAGGTGGCGGCAGAGGGGCGCCCTCGGGCGTCACCGGGCATGAGCTCCCCTCGGCCGCCTGCAGTACTCGTTTTCCACCAGCAGGTGGCTGCAGAGGGGCGCCCTCGGGCGTCACCGGGCATGAGCTCCCATCGGCCGCCTGCAGTACACCTTTTCCACCAGCAGGTGGCGGCAGAGGGGCGCCCTCGGGCATCACCGGGCATGAGCTCCCATCGGCCCGCCTGCAGTACCCCTTTTCCACCAGCAGGTGGCGGCAGAGGGGTTGCCCTCGGGCATCACCGGGCATGAGCTCCCCTCGGCCGCCTGCAGTACTCGTTTTCCACCAGCAGGTGGCGGCAGAGGGGCGCCCTCGGGCGTCACCGGGCATGAGCTCCCCTCGGCCGCCTGCAGTACTCGTTTTCCACCAGCAGGTGGCGGCAGAGGGGCGCCCTCGGGCGTCACCGGGCATGAGCTCCCCTCGGCCTCCTGCAGTACCCCTTTTCCACCAGCAGGTGGCGGCAGAGGGGCGCCCTCGGGCGTCACCGGGCATGAGCTCCCCCTCGCCCTCCTGCAGTACCCCTTTTCCACCAGCAGGTGGCGGCAGAGGGGCGCCCTCGGGCGTCACCGGGCATGAGCTCCCCTCGGCCGCCTGCAGTACCCCCTTTTCCACCAGCAGGTGGCGGCAGAGGGGCGCCTCGGGCGTCACCGGGCATGAGCTCCCCTCGGCCGCCTGCAGTACTCGTTTTCCACCAGCAGGTGGCGGCAGAGGGGCGCCCTCGGGCGTCACCGGGCATGAGCTCCCCTCGGCCGCCTGCAGTACCCCTTTTCCACCAGCAGGTGGCGGCAGAGGGGCGCCCTCGGGCGTCACCGGGCAATGAGCTCCCCTCGGCCTCCTGCAGTACCCCTTTTCCACCAGCAGGTGGCGGCAGAGGGGCGCCCTCGGGCGTCACCGGGCATGAGCTCCCCTCGGCCTCCTGCAGTACCACTTTTCCACCAGCAGGTGGCGGCAGAGGGGCGCCCTCGGGCATCACCGGGCATGAGCTCCCCTCGCCGCCTGCAGTACTCGTTTTCCCATCAGCAGGTGGCGGCAGAGGGGCGCCCTCGGGCGTCACCGGGCATGAGCTCCCCTCGGCCGCCTGCAGTACTCGTTTTCCACCAGCAGGTGGCGGCAGAGGGGCGCCCTCGGGCGTCACCGGGCATGAGCTCCCCCTTGGCCGCCTGCAGTACCCCTTTTCCACCAGCAGGTGGCGGCAGAGGGGCGCCCTCGGGCGTCACCGGGCATGAGCTCCCCTCGGCCTCCTGCAGTACCCCTTTTCCACCAGCAGGTGGCGGCAGAGGGGCGCCCTCGGGCGTCACCGGCATGAGCTCCCCTCGGCCGCCTGCAGTACCCCCTTTTCCACCAGCAGGTGGCGGCAGAGGGGCGCCCTCGGGCGGCACCGGGCATGAGCTCCCCTCGGCCGCCTGCAGTACCCCTTTTCCACCAGCAGGTGGCGGCAGAGGGGCGCCCTCGGGCGTCACCGGGCATGAGCTCCCCTCGGCCGCCTGCAGTACCCTTTTCCACCAGCAGGTGGCGGCAGAGGGGCGCCTCGGGCGTCACCGGGCATGAGCTCCCCTCGGCCGCCTGCAGTACCCCCTTTTCCACCAGCAGGTGGCGGCAGAGGGGCGCCCTCGGGCGGGCACCGGGCATTAGCTCCCCTCGGCCGCCTGCAGTACTCGTTTTCCATCAGCAGGTGGCGGCAGAGGGGCGCCCTCGGCGTCACCGGGCATGAGCTCCCCTCGGCCGCCTGCAGTACACGTTTTCCACCAGCAGGTGGCGGCAGAGGGGCGCCCTCGGGCGTCACCGGCATGAGCTCCCCTTGGCCGCCTGCAGTACCCCTTTTCCACCAGCAGGTGGCGGCAGAGGGGCGCCCTCGGGCGTCACCGGGCATGAGCTCCCCTCGGCCTCCTGCAGTACCCCCCTTTTCCACCAGCAGGTGGCGGCAGAGGGGCGCCCTCGGCGTCACCGGCATGAGCTCCCCTCGGCCGCCTGCAGTACTCGTTTTCCACCAGCAGGTGGCGGCAGAGGGGCGCCCTCGGGCGTCACCGGGCATGAGCTCCCCTCGGCCGCCTGCAGTACCCCTTTTCCACCAGCAGGTGGCGGCAGAGGGGCGCCCTCGGGCGTCACCGGGCATGAGCTCCCCTCGCCGCCTGCAGTACCCCTTTTCCACCAGCAGGGGGCGACCTAACCCTAACCCTAACCTAACCCGAACCCCAACTCCAACCCCAACCCTAACCCTAATGGCGTCCCCCCGGCAACCGCACCCCGCACACTTGGTTCCCCCCTCATTTTAGTTCCCCCCGGTGCGCCCCGCAAAAGTGTCCCCTCGGAACCCGAACCCCGCACACTTGGTTCCCCCCTCATTTTGGTTCCCCCCCCGGTGCCACCCCGCAAATGTGTCCCCCCGGAACCCGAACCCCGCACACTTGTTTCCCCCCTCACTTTGGTTCCCCCCCCCCGGTGCGCCTGGCAATTGTGTCCCCACGGAACCCGCACCCCGCACACTTGGTTCCTCCCTCATTTTGGTTCCCCCCCCCCCTTGGGGTCCCCCCAAGCCCCATGGGACCCCCCCCCCTTGGTGCCCCACCCCCCGTCCTACCCGTGCCCGCAGCAGCCGCTCGCGCTCCGCCAGCGCCTCCCGCACCCGACGCTGCATCTCGGCCAGGTGGAGGCAGGCGCTGGGGGGGGGGGAATAAACTGGGCTGGGTCTGGGGCGCATTTAGGGGGCGGAGGGGACTGGTTCTCACCTGTAGGACTCGGCGTCGAGCCCACCCGGGGCAGCTGCAGGGCCAGGATGCCTGGGGGGGTGCGGGGTGGACATGTTAGCACCGGGCATGAGCTCCCTCGGCCGCCTGCAGTACCCCTTTTCCACCAGCAGGTGGCGGCAGAGGGGCCGCCCTCAGGCGTCACCGGGCATGAGCTCCCCTCGGCCGCCTGCAGTACACCTTTTCCACAGCAGGTGGCGGCAGAGGGGCGCCCTCGGGCGTCACCGGGCATAAGCTCCCCTCGGCCGCCTGCAGTACTCGTTTTCCACCAGCAGGTAGCGGCAGAGGGGCGCCCTCGGGGCGTCACCGGGCATGAGCTCCCCTCGGCCGCCTGCATTACCCCTTTTCCACCAGCAGGTGGCGGCAGAGGGGCGCCCGAGGGCGTCACCGGGCATGAGCTCCCCTCGGCCGCCTGCAGTACCCCTTTTCCACCAGCAGGTGGCGGCAGAGGGGCGCCCTCGGGCGTCACCGGGCATGAGCTCCCCTTGGCCGCCTGCAGTACCCCTTTTCCACCAGCAGGTGGCGGCAGAGGGGCGCCCTCGGGCGGCACCGGGCATGAGCTCCCCTCGGCCGCCTGCATTACCCCTTTTCCACCAGCAGGTGGCGGCAGAGGGGCGCCCTCGGGCGTCACCGGGCATGAGCTCCCCTCGGCCGCCTGCAGTACTCGTTTTCCACCAGCAGGTAGCGGCAGAGGGGCGCCCTCGGGCGTCACCGGGCATGAGCTCCCCTCGGCCGCCTGCAGTACTCGTTTTCCTCCAGCAGGTGGCGGCAGAGGGGCGCCCTCGGGCGTCACCGGGCATGAGCTCCCCTCGGCCGCCTGCAGTACCCCTTTTCCACAGCAGGGGGCGACCTAACCCTAACCCTAACCTAACCCGAACCCCAACTCCAACCCAACCCTAACCCTAATGGCGTCCCCCCCGGCAACCGCACCCCGCACACTGGTTCCCCCCTCATTTTAGTTCCCCCCGGTGTGCCCCGCAAAAGTGTCCCCCCGGAACCCGAACCCCGCACACTTGGTTCCCCCCTCACTTTGGTTCCCCCCCCGGTGCGCCTGGCAATTGTGTCCCCACGGAACCCGCACCCCGCACACTTGGTTCCTCCCTCATTTTGGTTCCCCCCCCCCTTGGGGTCCCCCCAAGCCCCATGGACCCCCCCCCCTTGGTGCCCCACCCACCGTCCTACCCGTGCCCGCAGCAGCCGCTCGCGCTCCGCCAGCGCCTCCCGCACCTGACGCTGCATCTCTGCCAGGTGGAGGCAGGCGCTGGGGGGGGGGAATAAACTGGGCTGGGTCTGGGGGCGCATTTAGGGGGCGGAGGGGACTGGTTCTCACCTGTAGAACTCAACGTCGAGCCCCCCCGGGGGCAGCTGCAGGGCCAGGATGCCTGGGGGGGTGCGGGGTGGACATGTTAGCACCGGGCATGAGCTCCCCTCGGCCGCCTGCAGTACCCCTTTTCCACCAGCAGCTGGCGGCAGAGGGGCGCCCTCGGGCGTCACCGGTCATGAGCTCCCCTCGGCCGCCTGCAGTACCCCTTTTCCACCAGCAGGTGGCGGCAGAGGGGCGCCCTCGGGCGTCACCGGGCATGAGCTCCCCTCGGCCTCCTGCAGTACCCCTTTTCCACCAGCAGGTGGCGGCAGAGGGGCGCCCTCGGGCGTCACCGGGCATGAGCTCCCCTCGGCCTCCTGCAGTACCCCTTTTCCATTAGCAGGTGGCGGCAGAGGGGCGCCCTCGGGCATCACCGGGCATGAGCTCCCCTCGGCCGCCTGCAGTACTCGTTTTCCATCAGCAGGTGGCGGCAGAGGGGCGCCCTCGGGCGTCACCGGGCATGAGCTCCCCTCGGCCGCCTGCAGTACTCGTTTTCCACCAGCAGGTGGCGGCAGAGGGGCGCCCTCGGGCGTCACCGGGCATGAGCTCCCCTTGGCCGCCTGCAGTACCCCTTTTCCACCAGCAGGTGGCGGCAGAGGGGCGCCCTCGGGCGTCACCGGGCATGAGCTCCCCTCGGCCTCCTGCAGTACCCCTTTTCCACCAGCAGGTGGCGGCAGAGGGGCGCCCTCGGGCGTCACCGGGCATGAGCTCCCCTCGGCCGCCTGCAGTACCCCTTTTCCACCAGCAGGTGGCGGCAGAGGGGCGCCCTCGGGCGGCACCGGGCATGAGCTCCCCTCGGCCGCCTGCAGTACCCCTTTTCCACCAGCAGGTGGCGGCAGAGGGGCGCCCTCGGGCGTCACCGGGCATGAGCTCCCCTCGGCCGCCTGCAGTACTCGTTTTCCACCAGCAGGTGGCGGCAGAGGGGCGCCCTCGGGCGACACCGGGCATGAGCTCCCCTCGGCCGCCTGCAGTACCCCTTTTCCACCAGCAGGTGGCGGCAGAGGGGCGCCCTCGGGCGTCACCGGGCATGAGCTCCCCTCGGCCGCCTGCAGTACCCCTTTTCCACCAGCAGGTGGCGGCAGAGGGGCGCCCTCGGGCGTCACCGGGCATGAGCTCCCCTCGGCCGCCTGCAGTACCCCTTTTCCACCAGCAGGTGGCGGCAGAGGGGCGCCCTCGGGCGTCACCGGGCATGAGCTCCCCTCGGCCGCCTGCAGTACTCGTTTTCCACCAGCAGGTGGCTGCAGAGGGGCGCCCTCGGGCGTCACCGGGCATGAGCTCCCATCGGCCGCCTGCAGTACACCTTTTCCACCAGCAGGTGGCGGCAGAGGGGCGCCCTCGGGCATCACCGTGCAAGAGCTCCCATCGGCCGCCTGCAGTACCCCTTTTCCACCAGCAGGTGGCGGCAGAGGGGTGCCCTCGGGCATCACCGGGCATGAGCTCCCCTCGGCCGCCTGCAGTACTCGTTTTCCACCAGCAGGTGGCGGCAGAGGGGCGCCCTCGGGCGTCACCGGGCATGAGCTCCCCTCGGCCGCCTGCAGTACTCGTTTTCCACCAGCAGGTGGCGGCAGAGGGGCGCCCTCGGGCTCACCGGGCATGAGCTCCCCTCGGCCTCCGGCAGTACCCCTTTTCCACCAGCAGGTGGCGGCAGAGGGGCGCCCTCGGGCGTCACCGGGCATGAGCTCCCCTCGGCCTCCTGCAGTACCCCTTTTCCACCAGCAGGTGGCGGCAGAGGGGCGCCCTCGGGCGTCACCGGGCGTCACCGGGCATGAGCTCCCACGGCCGCCTGCAGTACCCCTTTTCCACCAGCAGGTGGCGGCAGAGGGGCGCCCTCGGGCGTCACCGGGCATGAGCTCCCCTCGGCCGCCTGCAGTACTCGTTTTCCACCAGCAGGTGGCGGCAGAGGGGCGCCCTCGGGCGTCACCGGGCATGAGCTCCCCTCGGCCGCCTGCAGTACCCTTTTCCACCAGCAGGTGGCGGCAGAGGGGCGCCCTCGGGCGTCACCGGGCATGAGCTCCCCTCGGCCTCCTGCAGTACCCCTTTTCCACCAGCAGGTGGCGGCAGAGGGGCGCCCTCGGGCGTCACCGGGCATGAGCTCCCCTCGGCCTCCTGCAGTACCCCTTTTCCACCAGCAGGTGGCGGCAGAGGGCGCCCTCGGGCATCACCGGGCATGAGCTCCCCTCGGCCGCCTGCAGTACTCGTTTTCCATCAGCAGGTGGCGGCAGAGGGGCGCCCTCGGGCGTCACCGGGCATGAGCTCCCCTCGGCCGCCTGCAGTACTCGTTTTCCACCAGCAGGTGGCGGCAGAGGGGCGCCTCGGGCGTCACCGGCATGAGCTCCCCTTGGCCGCCTGCAGTACCCCTTTTCCACCAGCAGGTGGCGCAGAGGGGCGCCCTCGGGCGTCACCGGCATGAGCTCCCTCGGCCTCCTGCAGTACCCCTTTTCCACCAGCAGGTGGCGGCAGAGGGGCGCCCTCGGGCGTCACCGGGCATGAGCTCCCCTCGGCCGCCTGCAGTACCCCTTTTCCACCAGCAGGTGGCGGCAGAGGGGCGCCCTCGGGCGGCACCGGGCATGAGCTCCCTCGGCCGCCTGCAGTACCCCTTTTCCACCAGCAGGTGGCGGCAGAGGGGCGCCCTCGGGCGTCACCGGGCATGAGCTCCCTCGGCCGCCTGCAGTACCCCTTTTCCACCAGCAGGTGGCGGCAGAGGGGCGCCTCGGGCGTCACCGGGCATGAGCTCCCCTCGGCCGCCTGCAGTACCCCCTTTTCCACCAGCAGGTGGCGGCAGAGGGGCGCCCTCGGGCGGCACCGGGCATTAGCTCCCCTCGGCCGCCTGCAGTACTCGTTTTCCATCAGCAGGTGGCGGCAGAGGGGCGCCCTCGGGCGTCACCGGGCATGAGCTCCCCTCGGCCGCCTGCAGTACTCGTTTTCCACCAGCAGGTGGCGGCAGAGGGGCGCCCTCGGGCGTCAGCGGGCATGATCTCCCCTTGGCCGCCTGCAGTACCCCTGGCAGAGGGGCGCCCTCGGGCGTCACCGGGCATGAGCTCCCCTCGGCCTCCTGCAGTACCCCTTTTCCACCAGCAGGTGGCGGCAGAGGGGCGCCCTCGGGCGTCACCGGGCATGAGCTCCCCTCGGCCGCCTGCAGTACCCCTTTTCCACCAGCAGGTGGCGGCAGAGGGGCGCCCTCGGGCGTCACCGGGCATGAGCTCCCCTCGGCCGCCTGCAGTACTCGTTTTCCACCAGCAGGTGGCGGCAGAGGGGCGCCCTCGGGCGTCACCGGGCATGAGCTCCCCTCGGCCGCCTGCAGTACCCCTTTTCCACCAGCAGGTGGCGGCAGAGGGGCGCCCTCGGGCGTCACCGGGCATGAGCTCCCCTCGGCCGCCTGCAGTACCCCTTTTCCACCAGCAGGTGGCGGCAGAGGGGCGCCCTCGGGCGTCACCGGGCATGAGCTCCCCTCGGCCGCCTGCAGTACTCGTTTTCCACCAGCAGGTGGCGGCAGAGGGGCGCCCTCGGGCGTCACCGGGCATGAGCTCCCCTCGGCCGCCTGCAGTACCCCTTTTCCACCAGCAGGGGGCGACCTAACCCTAACCCTAACCTAACCCGAACCCCAACTCCAACCCCAACCCTAACCCTAATGGCGTCCCCCCGGCAACCGCACCCCGCACACTTGGTTCCCCCCTCATTTTAGTTCCCCCCGGTGCGCCCCGCAAAAGTGTCCCCTCGGAACCCGAACCCCGCACACTTGGTTCCCCCCTCATTATGGTTCCCCCCCCGGTGCGCCCCGCAAATGTGTCCCCCCGGAACCCGAACCCCGCACACTTGGTTCCCCCCTCACTTTGGTTCCCCCCCCGGTGCGCCTGGCAATTGTGTCCCCACGGAACCCGCACCCCGCACACTTGGTTCCTCCCTCATTTTGGTTCCCCCCCCCCTTGGGGTCCCCCCAAGCCCCATGGACCCCCCCCCCTTGGTGCCCCACCCCCCGTCCTACCCGTGCCCGCAGCAGCCGCTCGCGCTCCGCCAGCGCCTCCCGCACCTGACGCTGCATCTCTGCCAGGTGGAGGCAGGCGCTGGGGGGGGGAATAAACTGGGCTGGGTCTGGGGGCGCATTTAGGGGGCGGAGGGGACTGGTTCTCACCTGTAGAACTCAACGTCGAGCCCCCCCGGGGGCAGCTGCAGGGCCAGGATGCCTGGGGGTGTGCGGGGTGGACATGTTAGCACCGGGCATGAGCTCCCCTCGGCCGCCTGCAGTACTCGTTTTCCATCAGCAGGTGGCGGCAGAGGGGCGCCCTCGGGCGTCACCGGGCATGAGCTCCCCTCGGCCGCCTGCAGTACTCGTTTTCCACCAGCAGGTGGCGGCAGAGGGGCGCCCTCGGGCGACACCGGGCATGAGCTCCCCTCGGCCGCCTGCAGTACCCTTTTCCACCAGCAGGTGGCGGCAGAGGAGCGCCCTCGGGCGTCACCGGGCATGAGCTCCCCTCGGCCGCCTGCAGTACCCCTTTTCCACCAGCAGGTGGCGGCAGAGGGGCGCCCTCGGGCGTCACCGGGCATGAGCTCCCCTCGGCCGCCTGCAGTACCCCTTTTCCACCAGCAGGTGGCGGCAGAGGGGCGCCCTCGGGCGTCACCGGGCATGAGCTCCCCTCGGCCGCCTGCAGTACTCGTTTTCCACCAGCAGGTGGCTGCAGAGGGGCGCCCTCGGGCGTCACCGGGCATGAGCTCCCATCGGCCGCCTGCAGTACACCTTTTCCACCAGCAGGTGGCGGCAGAGGGGCGCCCTCGGGCATCACCGGGCATGAGCTCCCATCGGCCGCCTGCAGTACCCCTTTTCCACCAGCAGGTGGCGGCAGAGGGGTGCCCTCGGGCATCACCGGGCATGAGCTCCCCTCGGCCGCCTGCAGTACTCGTTTTCCACCAGCAGGTGGCGGCAGAGGGGCGCCCTCGGGCGTCACCGGGCATGAGCTCCCCTCGGCCGCCTGCAGTACTCGTTTTCCACCAGCAGGTGGCGGCAGAGGGGCGCCCTCGGGCGTCACCGGGCATGAGCTCCCCTCGGCCTCCTGCAGTACCCCTTTTCCACCAGCAGGTGGCGGCAGAGGGGCGCCCTCGGGCGTCACCGGGCATGAGCTCCCCTCGGCCTCCTGCAGTACCCCTTTTCCACCAGCAGGTGGCGGCAGAGGGGCGCCCTCGGGCGTCACCGGGCATGAGCTCCCCTCGGCCGCCTGCAGTACCCCTTTTCCACCAGCAGGTGGCGGCAGAGGGGCGCCCTCGGGCGTCACCGGGCATGAGCTCCCCTCGGCCGCCTGCAGTACTCGTTTTCCACCAGCAGGTGGCGGCAGAGGGGCGCCCTCGGGCGTCACCGGGCATGAGCTCCCCTCGGCCGCCTGCAGTACCCCTTTTCCACCAGCAGGTGGCGGCAGAGGGGCGCCCTCGGGCGTCACCGGGCATGAGCTCCCCTCGGCCTCCTGCAGTACCCCTTTTCCACCAGCAGGTGGCGGCAGAGGGGCGCCCTCGGGCGTCACCGGGCATGAGCTCCCCTCGGCCTCCTGCAGTACCCCTTTTCCACCAGCAGGTGGCGGCAGAGGGGCGCCCTCGGGCATCACCGGGCATGAGCTCCCCTCGGCCGCCTGCAGTACTCGTTTTCCATCAGCAGGTGGCGGCAGAGGGGCGCCCTCGGGCGTCACCGGGCATGAGCTCCCCTCGGCCGCCTGCAGTACTCGTTTTCCACCAGCAGGTGGCGGCAGAGGGGCGCCCTCGGGCGTCACCGGGCATGAGCTCCCCTTGGCCGCCTGCAGTACCCCTTTTCCACCAGCAGGTGGCGGCAGAGGGGCGCCCTCGGGCGTCACCGGGCATGAGCTCCCCTCGGCCTCCTGCAGTACCCCTTTTCCACCAGCAGGTGGCGGCAGAGGGGCGCCCTCGGGCGTCACCGGGCATGAGCTCCCCTCGGCCGCCTGCAGTACCCCTTTTCCACCAGCAGGTGGCGGCAGAGGGGCGCCCTCGGGCGGCACCGGGCATGAGCTCCCCTCGGCCGCCTGCAGTACCCCTTTTCCACCAGCAGGTGGCGGCAGAGGGGCGCCCTCGGGCGTCACCGGGCATGAGCTCCCCTCGGCCGCCTGCAGTACCCCTTTTCCACCAGCAGGTGGCGGCAGAGGGGCGCCCTCGGGCGTCACCGGGCATGAGCTCCCCTCGGCCGCCTGCAGTACCCCTTTTCCACCAGCAGGTGGCGGCAGAGGGGCGCCCTCGGGCGGCACCGGGCATTAGCTCCCCTCGGCCGCCTGCAGTACTCGTTTTCCATCAGCAGGTGGCGGCAGAGGGGCGCCCTCGGGCGTCACCGGGCATGAGCTCCCCTCGGCCGCCTGCAGTACTCGTTTTCCACCAGCAGGTGGCGGCAGAGGGGCGCCCTCGGGCGTCACCGGGCATGAGCTCCCCTTGGCCGCCTGCAGTACCCCTTTTCCACCAGCAGGTGGCGGCAGAGGGGCGCCCTCGGGCGTCACCGGGCATGAGCTCCCCTCGGCCTCCTGCAGTACCCCTTTTCCACCAGCAGGTGGCGGCAGAGGGGCGCCCTCGGGCGTCACCGGGCATGAGCTCCCCTCGGCCGCCTGCAGTACCCCTTTTCCACCAGCAGGTGGCGGCAGAGGGGCGCCCTCGGGCGTCACCGGGCATGAGCTCCCCTCGGCCGCCTGCAGTACTCGTTTTCCACCAGCAGGTGGCGGCAGAGGGGCGCCCTCGGGCGGCACCGGGCATGAGCTCCCCTCGGCCGCCTGCAGTACCCCTTTTCCACCAGCAGGTGGCGGCAGAGGGGCGCCCTCGGGCGGCACCGGGCATGAGCTCCCCTCGGCCGCCTGCAGTACCCCTTTTCCACCAGCAGGTGGCGGCAGAGGGGCGCCCTCGGGCGTCACCGGGCATGAGCTCCCCTCGGCCGCCTGCAGTACTCGTTTTCCACCAGCAGGTGGCGGCAGAGGGGCGCCCTCGGGCGTCACCGGGCATGAGCTCCCCTCGGCCGCCTGCAGTACCCCTTTTCCACCAGCAGGGGGCGACCTAACCCTAACCCTAACCTAACCCGAACCCCAACTCCAACCCCAACCCTAACCCTAATGGCGTCCCCCCGGCAACCGCACCCCGCACACTTGGTTCCCCCCTCATTTTAGTTCCCCCCGGTGCGCCCCGCAAAAGTGTCCCCTCGGAACCCGAACCCCGCACACTTGGTTCCCCCCTCATTATGGTTCCCCCCCCGGTGCGCCCCGCAAATGTGTCCCCCGGAACCCGAACCCCGCACACTTGGTTCCCCCCTCACTTTGGTTCCCCCCCCGGTGCGCCTGGCAATTGTGTCCCCACGGAACCCGCACCCCGCACACTTGGTTCCTCCCTCATTTTGGTTCCCCCCCCCCTTGGGGTCCCCCCAAGCCCCATGGACCCCCCCCCCCTTGGTGCCCCACCCCCCGTCCTACCCGTGCCCGCAGCAGCCGCTCGCGCTCCGCCAGCGCCTCCCGCACCTGACGCTGCATCTCTGCCAGGTGGAGGCAGGCGCTGGGGGGGGGGAATAAACTGGGCTGGGTCTGGGGGCGCATTTAGGGGGCGGAGGGGACTGGTTCTCACCTGTAGAACTCAACGTCGAGCCCCCCCGGGGGCAGCTGCAGGGCCAGGATGCCTGGGGGGGTGCGGGGTGGACATGTTAGCACCGGGCATGAGCTCCCCTCGGCCGCCTGCAGTACTCGTTTTCCATCAGCAGGTGGCGGCAGAGGGGCGCCCTCGGGCGTCACCGGGCATGAGCTCCCCTCGGCCGCCTGCAGTACTCGTTTTCCATCAGCAGGTGGCGGCAGAGGGGCGCCCTCGGGCGTCACCGGGCATGAGCTCCCCTCGGCCGCCTGCAGTACTCGTTTTCCACCAGCAGGTGGCGGCAGAGGGGCGCCCTCGGGCGTCACCGGGCATGAGCTCCCCTTGGCCGCCTGCAGTACCCCTTTTCCACCAGCAGGTGGCGGCAGAGGGGCGCCCTCGGGCGTCACCGGGCATGAGCTCCCCTCGGCCTCCTGCAGTACCCCTTTTCCACCAGCAGGTGGCGGCAGAGGGGCGCCCTCGGGCGTCACCGGGCATGAGCTCCCCTCGGCCGCCTGCAGTACCCCTTTTCCACCAGCAGGTGGCGGCAGAGGGGCGCCCTCGGGCGGCACCGGGCATGAGCTCCCCTCGGCCGCCTGCAGTACCCCTTTTCCACCAGCAGGTGGCGGCAGAGGGGCGCCCTCGGGCGTCACCGGGCATGAGCTCCCCTCGGCCGCCTGCAGTACCCCTTTTCCACCAGCAGGTGGCGGCAGAGGGGCGCCCTCGGGCGTCACCGGGCATGAGCTCCCCTCGGCCGCCTGCAGTACCCCTTTTCCACCAGCAGGTGGCGGCAGAGGGGCGCCCTCGGGCGGCACCGGGCATTAGCTCCCCTCGGCCGCCTGCAGTACTCGTTTTCCATCAGCAGGTGGCGGCAGAGGGGCGCCCTCGGGCGTCACCGGGCATGAGCTCCCCTCGGCCGCCTGCAGTACTCGTTTTCCACCAGCAGGTGGCGGCAGAGGGGCGCCCTCGGGCGTCACCGGGCATGAGCTCCCCTTGGCCGCCTGCAGTACCCCTTTTCCACCAGCAGGTGGCGGCAGAGGGGCGCCCTCGGGCGTCACCGGGCATGAGCTCCCCTTGGCCGCCTGCAGTACCCCTTTTCCACCAGCAGGTGGCGGCAGAGGGGCGCCCTCGGGCGTCACCGGGCATGAGCTCCCCTCGGCCGCCTGCAGTACCCCTTTTCCACCAGCAGGTGGCGGCAGAGGGGCGCCCTCGGGCGTCACCGGGCATGAGCTCCCCTCGGCCGCCTGCAGTACTCGTTTTCCACCAGCAGGTGGCGGCAGAGGGGCGCCCTCGGGCGTCACCGGGCATGAGCTCCCCTCGGCCGCCTGCAGTACCCCTTTTCCACCAGCAGGTGGCGGCAGAGGGGCGCCCTCGGGCGGCACCGGGCATGAGCTCCCCTCGGCCGCCTGCAGTACTCGTTTTCCACCAGCAGGTGGCGGCAGAGGGGCGCCCTCGGGCGGCACCGGGCATGAGCTCCCCTCGGCCGCCTGCAGTACTCGTTTTCCACCAGCAGGTGGCGGCAGAGGGGCGCCCTCGGGCGTCACCGGGCATGAGCTCCCCTCGGCCGCCTGCAGTACCCCTTTTCCACCAGCAGGTGGCGGCAGAGGGGCGCCCTCGGGCGGCACCGGGCATGAGCTCCCCTCGGCCGCCTGCAGTACTCGTTTTCCACCAGCAGGTGGCGGCAGAGGGGCGCCCTCGGGCGTCACCGGGCATGAGCTCCCCTCGGCCGCCTGCAGTACCCCTTTTCCACCAGCAGGTGGCAGCAGAGGGGCGCCCTCGGGCGTCACCGGGCATGAGCTCCCCTCGGCCGCCTGCAGTACACCTTTTCCACCAGCAGGTGGCGGCAGAGGGGCGCCCTCGGGCGTCACCGGGCATGAGCTCCCCTCGGCCGCCTGCAGTACTCGTTTTCCACCAGCAGGTGGCGGCAGAGGGGCGCCCTCGGGCGTCACCGGGCATGAGCTCCCCTCGGCCGCCTGCAGTACCCCTTTTCCACCAGCAGGGGGCGACCTAACCCTAACCCTAACCTAACCCGAACCCCAACTCCAACCCCAACCCTAACCCTAATGGCGTCCCCCCGGCAACCGCACCCCGCACACTTGGTTCCCCCCTCATTTTAGTTCCCCCCGGTGCGCCCCGCAAAAGTGTCCCCCTGGAACCCGAACCCCGCACACTTGGTTCCCCCCTCATTTTGGTTCCCCCCCCGGTGCGCCCCGCAAATGTGTCCCCCCGGAACCCGAACCCCGCACACTTGTTCCCCCCTCACTTTGGTTCCCCCCCCCGGTGCGCCTGGCAATTGTGTCCCCACGGAACCCGCACCCCGCACACTTGGTTCCTCCCTCATTTTGGTTCCCCCCCCCCTTGGGGTCCCCCCAAGCCCCATGGACCCCCCCCCCTTGGTGCCCCACCCCCCGTCCTACCCGTGCCCGCAGCAGCCGCTCGCGCTCCGCCAGCGCCTCCCGCACCCGACGCTGCATCTCGGCCAGGTGGAGGCAGGCGCTGGGGGGGGGAATAAACTGGGCTGGGTCTGGGGGCGCATTTAGGGGGCGGAGGGGACTGGTTCTCACCTGTAGGACTCGGCGTCGAGCCCCCCCGGGGGCACCTGCAGGGCCAGGATGCCTGTGGGGTGCGGGGTGGACATGTTAGCACCGGGCATGAGCTCCCCTCGGCCGCCTGCAGTACCCCTTTTCCACCAGCAGGTGGCGGCAGAGGGGCGCCCTCAGGCGTCACCGGGCATTAGCTCCCCTCGGCCGCCTGCAGTACTCGTTTTCCACCAGCAGGTGGCGGCAGAGTGGCGCCCTCGGCCGTCACCGGGCATGAGCTCCCCTCGGCCGCCTGCAGTACCCCTTTTCCACCAGCAGGTGGCGGCAGAGGGGCGCCCTCGGGCGTCACCGGGCATGAGCTCCCCTCGGCCGCCTGCAGTACCCCTTTTCCACCAGCAGGTGGCGGCAGAGGGGCGCCCTCGGGCGTCACCGGGCATGAGCTCCCCTCGGCCGCCTGCAGTACTCGTTTTCCACCAGCAGGTGGCGGCAGAGGGGCGCCCTCGGGCGTCACCGGGCATGAGCTCCCCTCGGCCGCCTGCAGTACCCCTTTTCCACCAGCAGGTGGCGGCAGAGGGGCGCCCTCGGGCGTCACCGGGCATGAGCTCCCCTCGGCCTCCTGCAGTACCCCTTTTCCACCAGCAGGTGGCGGCAGAGGGGCGCCCTCGGGCGTCACCGGGCATGAGCTCCCCTCGGCCTCCTGCAGTACCCCTTTTCCACCAGCAGGTGGCGGCAGAGGGGCGCCCTCGGGCATCACCGGGCATGAGCTCCCCTCGGCCGCCTGCAGTACTCGTTTTCCATCAGCAGGTGGCGGCAGAGGGGCGCCCTCGGGCGTCACCGGGCATGAGCTCCCCTCGGCCGCCTGCAGTACTCGTTTTCCACCAGCAGGTGGCGGCAGAGGGGCGCCCTCGGGCGTCACCGGGCATGAGCTCCCCTTGGCCGCCTGCAGTACCCCTTTTCCACCAGCAGGTGGCGGCAGAGGGGCGCCCTCGGGCGTCACCGGGCATGAGCTCCCCTCGGCCTCCTGCAGTACCCCTTTTCCACCAGCAGGTGGCGGCAGAGGGGCGCCCTCGGGCGTCACCGGGCATGAGCTCCCCTCGGCCGCCTGCAGTACCCCTTTTCCACCAGCAGGTGGCGGCAGAGGGGCGCCCTCGGGCGGCACCGGGCATGAGCTCCCCTCGGCCGCCTGCAGTACCCCTTTTCCACCAGCAGGTGGCGGCAGAGGGGCGCCCTCGGGCGTCACCGGGCATGAGCTCCCCTCGGCCGCCTGCAGTACCCCTTTTCCACCAGCAGGTGGCGGCAGAGGGGCGCCCTCGGGCGTCACCGGGCATGAGCTCCCCTCGGCCGCCTGCAGTACCCCTTTTCCACCAGCAGGTGGCGGCAGAGGGGCGCCCTCGGGCGGCACCGGGCATTAGCTCCCCTCGGCCGCCTGCAGTACTCGTTTTCCACCAGCAGGTGGCGGCAGAGGGGCGCCCTCGGGCGTCACCGGGCATGAGCTCCCCTCGGCCGCCTGCAGTACCCCTTTTCCACCAGCAGGTGGCGGCAGAGGGGCGCCCTCGGGCGTCACCGGGCATGAGCTCCCCTCGGCCGCCTGCAGTACCCCTTTTCCACCAGCAGGTGGCGGCAGAGGGGCGCCCTCGGGCGTCACCGGGCATGAGCTCCCCTCGGCCGCCTGCAGTACCCCTTTTCCACCAGCAGGTGGCGGCAGAGGGGCGCCCTCGGGCGTCACCGGGCATGAGCTCCCCTCGGCCGCCTGCAGTACCCCTTTTCCACCAGCAGGTGGCGGCAGAGGGGCGCCCTCGGGCGTCACCGGGCATGAGCTCCCCTCGGCCGCCTGCAGTACCCCTTTTCCACCAGCAGGTGGCGGCAGAGGGGCGCCCTCGGGCGTCACCGGGCATGAGCTCCCCTCGGCCGCCTGCAGTACCCCTTTTCCACCAGCAGGTGGCGGCAGAGGGGCGCCCTCGGGCGTCACCGGGCATGAGCTCCCCTCGGCCGCCTGCAGTACTCGTTTTCCACCAGCAGGTGGCGGCAGAGGGGCGCCC
>NW_027076254.1:52500-67000 GCF_963932015.1 Anas acuta | reverse complement strand
CTCTTGTACCCAAAGCCTTCCTTTGGGGGCACTTTTGGATGGGCGAAAAGGGCTCGCAACGCATTTCCTGGGGCCTGATTTTTCAGTCGTCTTCGATGTCGACTAGGGCTATGTTTAGGGATGCTCGGAAACAGCGAACCCGGAGGGTCCAGTTGCATGTGGGGCTGCGTAAAGGCTCCCCTGGGGAGTTCTCTTGTACCCAAAGCCTTCCTTTGGGGGCACTTTTGGATGGGCAAAAAGGGCTCGCAACGCATTTCCTGGGGCCTGATTTTTCAGTCGTCTTCGATGACGGCTAGGGCTACGTATAGGTTGGCTCAGGAACAGCGAACCCGGAGGGTCCAGTTGCATGTGGGGCTGCGTAAAGGCTCCCCTGGGGAGTTCTCTTGTACCCAAAGCCTTCCTTTGGGGGCACTTTTGGATGGGCGAAAAGGGCTCGCAACGCATTTCTTGAGGCCTGATTTTTCAGTCGTCTTCGATGCCGACTAGGGCTATGTTTAGGGATGCTCGGAAACAGCGAACCCGGAGGGTCCAGTTGCATGTGGGGCTGTGTAAAGGCTCCCCTGGGGAGTTCTCTTGTACCCAAAGCCTTCCTTTGGGGGCACTTTTGGATGGTCCAAAGGGGCTCGCAACGCATTTCCTGGGGCCTGATTTTTCAGTCGTCTCAGATGACGGATAGGGCTACGTTTAGGTTTGCTCAGGAACAGTGAACCCGGAGGGTCCAGTTGCATGTGGGGCTGCGTAAAGGCTCCCCTGGGGAGTTCTCTTGTACCCAAAGCCTTCCTTTGGGGGCACTTTTGGATGGGCGAAAAGGGCTCGCAACGCATTTCCTGGGGCCTGATTTTTCAGTCGTCTTCGATGACGGCTAGTGCTACGTTTAGGTTTGCTCAGGAACAGCGAACCCGGAGGGTCCAGCTGCATGTGGGGCTGCGTAAAGGCTCCCCTGGGGAGTTCTCTTGTACCCAAAGCCTTCCTTTGGGGGCACTTTTGGATGGGCGAAAAGGGCTCGCAACGCATTTCCTGGGGCCTGATTTTTCACTCGTCTTCGATGACGGCTAGGGCTACGTTTAGGTTTGCTCAGGAACAGCGAACCCGGAGGGTCCAGTTGCATGTGGGGCTGCGTAAAGGCTCCCCTGGGGAGTTCTCTTGTACCCAAAGCCTTCCTTTGGGGCACTTTTGGATGGGCGAAAAGGGCTCGCAACGCATTTCCTGAGGCCTGATTTTTCAGTCGTCTTCGATGTCGACTAGGGCTATGTTTAGGGATGCTCGGAAACAGCGAACCCGGAGGGTCCAGTTGCATGTGGGGCTGCGTAAAGGCTCCCCTGGGGAGTTCTCTTGTACCCAAAGCCTTCCTTTGGGGGCACTTTTGGATGGGCGAAAAGGGCTCGCAACGCATTTCCTGGGGCCTGATTTTTCAGTCGTCTCCGATGACGGCTAGGGCTGTGTTTAGGGATGCTCAGAAACAGCGAACCCGGAGGGTCCAGTTGCATGTGGGGCTGCGTAAACGCTCCCCTGGGGAGTTCACTTGTACCCAAAGCCTTCCTTTGGGGGCACTTTTGGATGGTCCAAAGGGGCTCGCAACGCATTTCCTGGGGCCTGATTTTTCAGTCGTCTCCGATGACGGCTAGGGCTACGTTTAGGTTTGCTCAGGAACAGCGAACCCGGAGGGTCCAGTTGCATGTGGGGCTGCGTAAAGGCTCCCCTGGGGAGTTCTCTTGTACCCAAAGCCTTCCTTTGGGGGCACATTTGGATGGTCCAAAAGGGCTCGGAACGCATTTCCTGGGGCCTGATTTTTCAGTCGTCTTCGATGCCGGCTAGGGCTATGTTTAGGGATGCTCGGAAACAGCGAACCCGGAGGGTCCAGTTGCATGTGGGGCTGCGTAAAGGCTCCCCTGGGGAGTTCTCTTGTACCCAAAGCCTTCCTTTGGGGGCACTTTTGGATGGGCGAAAAGGGCTCGCAACGCATTTCCTGGGGCCTGATTTTTCAGTCGTCTTCGATGACGGCTAGGGCTACGTTTAGGTTTGCTCAGGAACAGCGAACCCGGAGGGTCCAGTTGCATGTGGGGCTGCGTAAAGGCTCCCCTGGGGAGTTCTCTTGTACCCAAAGCCTTCCTTTGGGGGCACTTTTGGATGGGCGAAAAGGGCTCGCAACGCATTTCCTGGGGCCTGATTTTTCAGTCGTCTCCGATGACGGCTAGGGCTACGTTTAGGTTTGCTCAGGAACAGCGAACCCGGAGGGTCCAGTTGCATGTGGGGCTGCGTAAAGGCTCCCCTGGGGAGTTCACTTGTACCCAAAGCCTTCCTTTGGGGGCACTTTTGGATGGTCCAAAGGGGCTCGCAACGCATTTCCTGGGGCCTGATTTTTCAGTCGTCTTCGATGACGGCTAGGGCTACGTTTAGGTTTGCTCAGGAACAGCGAACCCGGAGGGTCCAGTTGCATGTGGGGCTGCGTAAAGGCTCCCCTGGGGAGTTCTCTTGTACCCAAAGCCTTCCTTTGGGGGCACTTTTGGATGGGCGAAAAGGGCTTGCAACGCATTTCCTGGGGCCTGATTTTTCAGTCGTCTTCGATGCCGTCTCGGTCTATGTTTAGGGATGCTCGGAAAAAGTGAACCCGGAGGGTCCAGTTGCATGTGGGGCTGCGTAAAGGCTCCCCTGGGGAGTTCTCTTGTACCCAAAGCCTTCCTTTGGGGCACTTTTGGATGGGCGAAAAGGGCTCGCAACGCATTTCCTGAGGCCTGATTTTTCAGTCGTCTTCGATGTCGACTAGGGCTATGTTTAGGGATGCTCGGAAACAGCGAACCCGGAGGGTCCAGTTGCATGTGGGGCTGCGTAAAGGCTCCCCTGGGGAGTTCTCTTGTACCCAAAGCCTTCCTTTAGGGGCACTTTTGGATGGTCCAAAAGGGCTCGGAACGCATTTCCTGGGGCCTGATTTTTCAGTCGTCTTCGATGCCGGCTAGGGCTATGTTTAGGGATGCTCGGAAACAGCGAACCCGGAGGGTCCAGTTGCATGTGGGGCTGCGTAAAGGCTCCCCTGGGGAGTTCTCTTGTACCCAAAGCCTTCCTTTGGGGGCACTTTTGGATGGGCGAAAAGGGCTCGCAACGCATTTCCTGGGGCCTGATTTTTCAGTCGTCTTCGATGACGGCTAGGGCTACGTTTAGGTTTGCTCAGGAACAGCGAACCCGGAGGGTCCAGTTGCATGTGGGGCTGCGTAAAGGCTCCCCTGGGGAGTTCTCTTGTACCCAAAGCCTTCCTTTGGGGGCACTTTTGGATGGGAGAAAAAAGCTCGCAACGCATTTCCTGGGGCCTGATTTTTCAGTCGTCTCCGATGACGGCTAGGGCTATGTTTAGGGATGCTCGGAAACAGCGAACCCGGAGGGTCCAGTTGCATGTGGGGCTGCGTAAAGGCTCCCCTGGGGAGTTCACTTGTACCCAAAGCCTTCCTTTGGGGGCACTTTTGGATGGTCCAAAGGGGCTCGCAACGCATTTCCTGGGGCCTGATTTTTCAGTCGTCTCCGATGACGGCTAGGGCTACGTTTAGGTTTGCTCAGGAACAGCGAACCCGGAGGGTCCAGTTGCATGTGGGGCTGCGTAAAGGCTCCCCTGGGGAGTTCTCTTGTACCCAAAGCCTTCCTTTGGGGGCACTTTTGGATGGGCGAAAAGGGCTCGCAACGCATTTCCTGGGGCCTGATTTTTCAGTCGTCTTCGATGCCGACTAGGGCTATGTTTAGGGATGCTCGTAAACAGCGAACCCGGAGGGTCCAGTTGCATGTGGGGCTGCGTAAAGGCTCCCCTGGGGAGTTCTCTTGTACCCAAAGCCTTCCTTTGGGGGCACTTTTGGATGGTCCAAAGGGGCTCGCAACGCATTTCCTGGGGCCTGATTTTTCAGTCGTCTCCGATGACGGATAGGGCTACGTTTAGGTTTGCTCAGGAACAGTGAACCCGGAGGGTCCAGCTGCATGTGGGGCTGCGTAAAGGCTCCCCTGGGGAGTTCTCTTGTACTCAACGCCTTCCTTTGGGGGCACTTTTGGATGGGCGAAAAGGGCTCGCAACGCATTTCCTGGGGCCTGATTTTTCAGTCGTCTTCGATGCCGTCTCGGTCTATGTTTAGGGATGCTCGGAAAAAGTGAACCCGGAGGGTCCAGTTGCATGTGGGGCTGCGTAAAGGCTCCCCTGGGGAGTTCACTTGTACCCAAAGCCTTCCTTTGGGGGCACTTTTGGATGGGCAAAAAGGGCTCGCAACGCATTTCCTGGGGCCTGATTTTTCAGTCGTCTTCGATGCCGGCTAGGGCTATGTTTAGGGATGCTCGGAAACAGCGAACCCGGAGGGTCCAGTTGCATGTGGGGCTGTGTAAAGGCTCCCCTGGGGAGTTCTCTTGTACCCAAAGCCTTCCTTTGGGGGCACTTTTGGATGGTCCAAAGGGGCTCGCAACGCATTTCCTGGGGCCTGATTTTTCAGTCGTCTCAGATGACGGCTAGGGCTACGTTTAGGTTTGCTCAGGAACAGTGAACCCGGAGGGTCCAGTTGCATGTGGGGCTGCGTAAAGGCTCCCCTGGGGAGTTCTCTTGTACCCAAAGCCTTCCTTTGGGGGCACTTTTGGATGGGCGAAAAGGGCTCGCAACGCATTTCCTGGGGCCTGATTTTTCAGTCGTCTTCGATGACGGCTAGGGCTACGTTTAGGTTTGCTCAGGAACAGCGAACCCGGAGGGTCCAGTTGCATGTGGGGCTGCGTAAAGGCTCCCCTGGGGAGTTCTCTTGTACCCAAAGCCTTCCTTTGGGGCACTTTTGGATGGGCGAAAAGGGCTCGCAACGCATTTCCTGAGGCCTGATTTTTCAGTCGTCTTCGATGTCGACTAGGGCTATGTTTAGGGATGCTCGGAAACAGCGAACCCGGAGGGTCCAGTTGCATGTGGGGCTGCGTAAAGGCTCCCCTGGGGAGTTCTCTTGTACCCAAAGCCTTCCTTTAGGGGCACTTTTGGATGGGCGAAAAGGGCTCGCAACGCATTTCCTGGGGCCTGATTTTTCAGTCGTCTCCGATGACGGCTAGGGCTATGTTTAGGGATGCTCAGAAACAGCGAACCCGGAGGGTCCAGTTGCATGTGGGGCTGCGTAAAGGCTCCCCTGGGGAGTTCACTTGTACCCAAAGCCTTCCTTTGGGGGCACTTTTGGATGGTCCAAAGGGGCTCGCAACGCATTTCCTGGGGCCTGATTTTTCAGTCGTCTCCGATGACGGCTAGGGCTACGTTTAGGTTTGCTCTGGAACAGCGAACCCGGAGGGTCCAGTTGCATGTGGGGCTGCGTAAAGGCTCCCCTGGGGAGTTCTCTTGTACCCAAAGCCTTCCTTTGGGGGCACTTTTGGATGGGCGAAAAGGGCTCGCAACGCATTTCCTGGGGCCTGATTTTTCAGTCGTCTCCGATGACGGCTAGGGCTATGTTTAGGGATGCTCGGAAACAGCGAACCCGGAGGGTCCAGTTGCATGTGGGGCTGCGTAAAGGCTCCCCTGGGGAGTTCACTTGTACCCAAAGCCTTCCTTTGGGGGCACTTTTGGATGGTCCAAAGGGGCTCGCAACGCATTTCCTGGGGCCTGATTTTTCAGTCGTCTCCGATGACGGCTAGGGCTACGTTTAGGTTTGCTCAGGAACAGCGAACCCGGAGGGTCCAGTTGCATGTGGGGCTGCGTAAAGGCTCCCCTGGGGAGTTCTCTTGTACCCAAAGCCTTCCTTTGGGGGCACTTTTGGATGGGCGAAAAGGGCTCGCAACGCATTTCCTGAGGCCTGATTTTTCAGTCGTCTTCGATGCCGACTAGGGCTATGTTTAGGGATGCTCGGAAACAGCGAACCCGGAGGGTCCAGTTGCATGTGGGGCTGCGTAAAGGCTCCCCTGGGGAGTTCTCTTGTACCCAAAGCCTTCCTTTGGGGGCACTTTTGGATGGTCCAAAGGGGTTCGCAACGCATTTCCTGGGGCCTGATTTTTCAGTCGTCTCCGATGACGGCTAGGGCTACGTTTAGGTTTGCTCAGGAACAGTGAACCCGGAGGGTCCAGTTGCATGTGGGGCTGCGTAAAGGCTCCCCTGGGGAGTTCACTTGTACCCAAAGCCTTCCTTTGGGGGCACTTTTGGATGGGCGAAAAGGGCTCGCAACGCATTTCCTGGGGCCTGATTTTTCAGTCGTCTCCGATGACGGCTAGGGCTATGTTTAGGGATGCTCGGAAACAGCGAACCCGGAGGGTCCAGTTGCATGTGGGGCTGCGTAAAGGCTCCCCTGGGGAGTTCACTTGTACCCAAAGCCTTCCTTTGGGGGCACTTTTGGATGGTCCAAAGGGGCTCGCAACGCATTTCCTTGGGCCTGATTTTTCAGTCGTCTCCGATGACGGCTAGGGCTACGTTTAGGTTTGCTCAGGAACAGCGAACCCGGAGGGTCCAGTTGCATGTGGGGCTGCGTAAAGGCTCCCCTGGGGAGTTCTCTTGTACCCAAAGCCTTCCTTTGGGGGCACTTTTGGATGGGCAAAAAGGGCTCGCAACGCATTTCCTGAGGCCTGATTTTTCAGTCGTCTCCGATGACGGCTAGGGCTACGTTTAGGTTTGCTCAGGAACAGCGAACCCGGAGGGTCCAGTTGCATGTGGGGCTGCGTAAAGGCTCCCCTGGGGAGTTCTCTTGTACCCAAAGCCTTCCTTTGGGGGCACTTTTGGATGGGCGAAAAGGGCTCGCAACGCATTTCCTGGGGCCTGATTTTTCAGTCGTCTTCGATGACGGCTAGGGCTACGTTTAGGTTTGCTCAGGAACAGCGAACCCGGAGGGTCCAGTTGCATGTGGGGCTGCGTAAAGGCTCCCCTGGGGAGTTCTCTTGTACCCAAAGCCTTCCTTTGGGGGCACTTTTGGATGGGCGAAAAGGGCTCGCAACGCATTTCCTGGGGCCTGATTTTTCAGTCGTCTTCGATGCCGACTAGGGCTATGTTTAGGGATGCTCGGAAACAGCGAACCCGGAGGGTCCAGTTGCATGTGGGGCTGCGTAAAGGCTCCCCTGGGGAGTTCTCTTGTACCCAAAGCCTTCCTTTGGGGGCACTTTTGGATGGGCGAAAAGGGCTCGCAACGCATTTCCTGAGGCCTGATTTTTCAGTCGTCTCCGATGACGGCTAGGGCTACGTTTAGGTTTGCTCAGGAACAGCGAACCCGGAGGGTCCAGTTGCATGTGGGGCTGCGTAAAGGCTCCCCTGGGGAGTTCACTTGTACCCAAAGCCTTCCTTTGGGGGCACTTTTGGATGGGCGAAAAGGGCTCGCAACGCATTTCCTGGGGCTTGATTTTTCAGTCGTCTTCGATGCCGGCTAGGGCTATGTTTAGGGATGCTCGGAAACAGCGAACCCGGAGGGTCCAGTTGCATGTGGGGCTGCGTAAAGGCTCCCCTGGGGAGTTCACTTGTACCCAAAGCCTTCCTTTGGGGGCACTTTTGGATGGTCCAAAAGGGCTCGGAACGCATTTCCTGGGGCCTGATTTTTCACTCGTCTCCGATGACGGCTAGGGCTACGTTTAGGTTTGCTCAGGAACAGCGAACCCGGAGGGTCCAGTTGCATGTGGGGCTGCGTAAAGGCTCCCCTGGGGAGTTCTCTTGTACCCAAAGCCTTCCTTTGGGGGCACTTTTGGATGGTCCAAAGGGGCTTGCAACGCATTTCCTGGGGCCTGATTTTTCAGTCGTCTCCGATGACGGATAGGGCTACGTTTAGGTTTGCTCAGGAACAGTGAACCCGGAGGGTCCAGTTGCATGTGGGGCTGCGTAAAGGCTCCCCTGGGGAGTTCTCTTGTACCCAAAGCCTTCCTTTGGGGGCACTTTTGGATGGGCGAAAAGGGCTCGCAACGCATTTCCTGGGGCCTGATTTTTCAGTCGTCTTCGATGCCGTCTCGGTCTATGTTTAGGGATGCTCGGAAAAAGTGAACCCGGAGGGTCCAGTTGCATGTGGGGCTGCGTAAAGGCTCCCCTGGGGAGTTCACTTGTACCCAAAGCCTTCCTTTGGGGGCACTTTTGGATGGGCAAAAAGGGCTCGGAACGCATTTCCTGGGGCCTGATTTTTCAGTCGTCTTCGATGCCGGCTAGGGCTATGTTTAGGGATGCTCGGAAACAGCGAACCCGGAGGGTCCAGTTGCATGTGGGGCTGCGTAAAGGCTCCCCTGGGGAGTTCTCTTGCACCCAAAGCCTTCCTTTGGGGGCACTTTTGGATGGGCGAAAAGGGCTCGCAACGCATTTCCTGGGGCCTGATTTTTCAGTCGTCTCCGATGACGGCTAGGGCTACGTTTAGGTTTGCTCAGGAACAGCGAACCCGGAGGGTCCAGTTGCATGTGGGGCTGCGTAAAGGCTCCCCTGGGGAGTTCTCTTGTACCCAAAGCCTTCCTTTGGGGGCACTTTTGGATGGGCGAAAAGGGCTCGCAACGCATTTCCTGGGGCCTGATTTTTCAGTCGTCTCCGATGACGGCTAGGGATATGTTTAGGGATGCTCGGAAACAGCGAACCCGGAGGGTCCAGTTGCATGTGGGGCTGCGTAAAGGCTCCCCTGGGGAGTTCTCTTGTACCCAAAGCCTTCCTTTGGGGGCACTTTTGGATGGGCGAAAAGGGCTCGCAACGCATTTCCTGGGACCTGAATTTTCAGTCGTCTTCGATGCCGGCTAGGGTTATGTTTAGGTTTGCTCGGAAACAGCGAACCCGGAGGGTCCAGTTGCATGTGGGGCTGCGTAAAGGCTCCCCTGGGGAGTTCTCTTGTACCCAAAGCCTTCCTTTGGGGGCACTTTTGGATGGGCGAAAAGGGCTCGCAACGCATTTCCTGGGGCCTGATTTTTCAGTCGTCTCCGATGACGGCTAGGGCTACGTTTAGGTTTGCTCAGGAACAGCGAACCCGGAGGGTCCAGTTGCATGTGGGGCTGCGTAAAGGCTCCCCTGGGGAGTTCACTTGTACCCAAAGCCTTCCTTTGGGGGCACTTTTGGATGGTCCAAAGGGGTTCGCAACGCATTTCCTGGGGCCTGATTTTTAACTCATCTACGATGACGGCTAGGGTTACGTTTAGGTTTGCTCAGGAACAGCGAACCCGGAGGGTCCAGTTGCATGTGGGGCTGCGTAAAGGCTCCCCTGGGGAGTTCTCTTGTACCCAAAGCCTTCCTTTGGGGGCACTTTTGGATGGGCGAAAAGGGCTCGCAACGCATTTCCTGGGGCCTGATTTTTCACTCGTCTTCGATGTCGACTAGGGCTATGTTTAGGGATGCTCGGAAACAGCGAACCCGGAGGGTCCAGTTGCATGTGGGGCTGCATAAAGGCTCCCCTGGGGAGTTCTCTTGTACCCAAAGCCTTCCTTTGGGGGCACTTTTGGATGGTCCAAAGGGGTTCGCAACGCATTTCCGGGGGCCTGATTTTTCACTCATCTACGATGACGGCTAGGGCTACGTTTAGGTTTGCTCAGGAACAGCGAACCCGGAGGGTCCAGTTGCATGTGGGGCTGCGTAAAGGCTCCCCTGGGGAGTTCTCTTGTACCCAAAGCCTTCCTTTGGGGGCACTTTTGGATGGGCAAAAAGGGCTCGCAACGCATTTCTTGAGGCCTGATTTTTCAGTCGTCTTCGATGCCGGCTAGGGCTATGTTTAGGGATGCTCGGAAACAGCGAACCCGGAGGGTCCAGTTGCATGTGGGGCTGCGTAAAGGCTCCCCTGGGGAGTTCTCTTGTAACCAAAGCCTTCCTTTGGGGGCACTTTTGGATGGGCGAAAAGGGCTCGCAACGCATTTCCTGGGGCCTGATTTTTCAGTCGTCTCCGATGACGGCTAGGGCTACGTTTAGGTTTGCTCAGGAACAGCGAACCCGGAGGGTCCAGTTGCATGTGGGGCTGCGTAAAGGCTCCCCTGGGGAGTTCACTTGTACCCAAAGCCTTCCTTTGGGGGCACTTTTGGATGGGCGAAAAGGGCTCGGAACGCATTTCCTGGGGCCTGATTTTTCAGTCGTCTTCGATGCCGGCTAGGGCTATATTTAGGGATGCTCGGAAACAGCGAACCCGGAGGGTCCAGTTGCATGTGGGGCTGCGTAAAGGCTCCCCTGGGGAGTTCACTTGTACCCAAAGCCTTCCTTTGGGGGCACTTTTGGATGGTCCAAAAGGGCTCGGAACGCATTTCCTGGGGCCTGATTTTTCAGTCGTCTCCGATGACGGCTAGGGCTACGTTTAGGTTTGCTCAGGAACAGCGAACCCGGAGGGTCCAGTTGCATGTGGGGCTGCGTAAAGGCTCCCCTGGGGCGTTCATTTGTATCCAAAGCCTTCCTTTGGGGGCACTTTTGGATGGTCCAAAGGGGTTCGCAACGCATTTCCTGGGGCCTGATTTTTTACTCATCTACGATGACGGCTAGGGTTACATTTAGGTTTGCTCAGGAACAGCGAACCCGGAGGGTCCAGTTGCATGTGGGGCTGCGTAAAGGCTCCCCTGGGGAGTTCTCTTGCACCCAAAGCCTTCCTTTGGGGGCACTTTTGGATGGGCAAAAAGGGCTCGGAACGCATTTCCTGGGGCCTGATTTTTCAGTCGTCTCCGATGACGGCTAGGGCTACGTTTAGGTTTGCTCAGGAACAGCGAACCCGGAGGGTCCAGTTGCATGTGGGGCTGCGTAAAGGCTCCCCTGGGGAGTTCTCTTGTACCCAAAGCCTTCCTTTGGGGGCACTTTTGGATGGTCCAAAGGGGTTCGCAACGCATTTCCGGGGGCCTGATTTTTTACTCATCTACGATGACGGCTAGGGTTACGTTTAGGTTTGCTCAGGAACAGCGAACCCGGAGGGTCCAGTTGCATGTGGGGCTGCGTAAAGGCTCCCCTGGGGAGTTCTCTTGTACCCAAAGCCTTCCTTTGGGGGCACTTTTGGATGGGCGAAAAGGGCTCGCAACGCATTTCCTGGGGCCTGATTTTTCACTCGTCTTCGATGTCGACTAGGGCTATGTTTAGGGATGCTCGGAAACAGCGAACCCGGAGGGTCCAGTTGCATGTGGGGCTGCGTAAAGGCTCCCCTGGGGAGTTCTCTTGTACCCAAAGCCTTCCTTTGGGGGCACTTTTGGATGGTCCAAAGGGGTTCGCAACGCATTTCCGGGGGCCTGATTTTTCACTCATCTACGATGACGGCTAGGGCTATGTTTAGGTTTGCTCAGGAACAGCGAACCCGGAGGGTCCAGTTGCATGTGGGGCTGCGTAAAGGCTCCCCTGGGGAGTTCTCTTGTACCCAAAGCCTTCCTTTGGGGGCACTTTTGGATGGGCAAAAAGGGCTCGGAACACATTTCCTGGGGCCTGATTTTTCAGTCCTCTTCGATTCCGGCTAGGGCTATGTTTAGGGATGCTCGGAAACAGCGAACCCGGAGGGTCCAGTTGCATGTGGGGCTGCGTAAAGGCTCCCCTCGGGAGTTCACTTGTACCCAAAGCCTTCCTTTGGGGGCACTTTTGGATGGTCCAAAGGGGCTCGGAACGCATTTCCTGGGGCCTGATTTTTCAGTCGTCTCCGATGACGGCTAGGGCTACGTTTAGGTTTGCTCAGGAACAGCGAACCCGGAGGGTCCAGTTGCATGTGGGGCTGCATAAAGGCTCCCCTGGGGAGTTCTCTTGTACCCAAAGCCTTCCTTTGGGGGCACTTTTGGATGGGCAAAAAGGGCTCGCAACGCATTTCCTGGGGCCTGATTTTTCACTCATCTACGATGACGGCTAGGGTTACGTTTAGGTTTGCTCAGGAACAGCGAACCCGGAGGGTCCAGTTGCATGTGGGGCTGCGTAAAGGCTCCCCTGGGGAGTTCTCTTGTACCCAAAGCCTTCCTTTGGGGGCACTTTTGGATGGGCGAAAAGGGCTCGCAACGCATTTCCTGGGGCCTGATTTTTCAGTCGTCTTCGATGACGGCTAGGGCTACGTTTAGGTTTGCTCAGGAACAGCGAACCCGGAGGGTCCAGTTGCATGTGGGGCTGCGTAAAGGCTCCCCTGGGGAGTTCTCTTGTACCCAAAGCCTTCCTTTGGGGCACTTTTGGATGGGCGAAAAGGGCTCGCAACGCATTTCCTGAGGCCTGATTTTTCAGTCGTCTTCGATGCCGACTAGGGCTATGTTTAGGGATGCTCGGAAACAGCGAACCCGGAGGGTCCAGTTGCATGTGGGGCTGCGTAAAGGCTCCCCTGGGGAGTTCTCTTGTACCCAAAGCCTTCCTTTGGGGGCACTTTTGGATGGTCCAAAGGGGTTCGCAACGCATTTCCGGGGGCCTGATTTTTCAGTCGTCTCCGATGACGGCTAGGGCTACGTTTAGGTTTGCTCAGGAACAGCGAACCCGGAGGGTCCAGTTGCATGTGGGGCTGCGTAAAGGCTCCCCTGGGGAGTTCTCTTGTACCCAAAGCCTTCCTTTGGGGGCACTTTTGGATGGGCAAAAAGGGCTCGCAACGCATTTCCTGGGGCCTGATTTTTCAGTCGTCTTCGATGCCGGCTAGGGCTATGTTTAGGGATGCTCGGAAACAGCGAACCCGGAGGGTCCAGTTGCATGTGGGGCTGCGTAAAGGCACCCCTCGGGAGTTCACTTGTACCCAAAGCCTTCCTTTGGGGGCACTTTTGGATGGTCCAAAGGGGCTCGCAACGCATTTCCTGGGGCCTGATTTTTCAGTCGTCTCCGATGACGGTTAGGGCTACGTTTAGGTTTGCTCAGGAACAGCGAACCCGGAGGGTCCAGTTGCATGTGGGGCTGTGTAAAGGCTCCCCTGGGGAGTTGTCTTGTACCCAAAGCCTTCCTTTGGGGGCACTTTTGGATGGTCCAAAGGGGTTCGCAACGCATTTCCTGGGGCCTGATTTTTCACTCATCTACGATGACGGCTAGGGTTACGTTTAGGTTTGCTCAGGAACAGCGAACCCGGAGGGTCCAGTTGCATGTGGGGCTGCGTAAAGGCTCCCCTGGGGAGTTCTCTTGTACCCAAAGCCTTCCTTTGGGGGCACTTTTGGATGGGCAAAAAGGGCTCGCAACGCATTTCCTGGGGCCTGATTTTTCAGTCGTCTTCGATGTCGACTAGGGCTATGTTTAGGGATGCTCGGAAACAGCGAACCCGGAGGGTCCAGTTGCATGTGGGGCTGCGTAAAGGCTCCCCTGGGGAGTTCTCTTGTACCCAAAGCCTTCCTTTGGGGGCACTTTTGGATGGTCCAAAGGGGTACGCAACGCATTTCCTGGGGCCTGATTTTTCACTCATCTACGATGACGGCTAGGGCTACGTTTAGGTTTGCTCAGGAACAGCGAACCCGGAGGGTCCAGTTGCATGTGGGGCTGCGTAAAGACTCCCCTGGGGAGTTCACTTGTACCCAAAGCCTTCCTTTGGGGGCACTTTTGGATGGTCCAAAGGGGCTCGCAACGCATTTCCTGGGGCCTGATTTTTCACTCGTCTCCGTTGACGGCTAGGGCTACGTTTAGGTTTTCTCAGGAACAGCGAACCCGGAGGGTCCGGTTGCATGTGGGGCTGCGTAAAGGCTCCCCTCGGGAGTTCTCTTGTACCCAAAGCCTTCCTTTGGGGGCACTTTTGGATGGTCCAAAGGGGCTCGGAACGCATTTCCTGGGGCCTGATTTTTCAGTCGTCTCCGATGACGGCTAGGGCTACGTTTAGGTTTTCTCAGGAACAGCGAACCCGGAGGGTCCAGTTGCATGTGGGGCTGTGTAAAGGCTCCCCTGGGGAGTTCTCTTGTACCCAAAGCCTTCCTTTGGGGGCACTTTTGGATGGTCCAAAGGGGTTCGCAACGCATTTCCTGGGGCCTGATTTTTCACTCATCTACGATGACGGCTAGGGTTACGTTTAGGTTTGCTCAGGAACAGCGAACCCGGAGGGTCCAGTTGCATGTGGGGCTGCGTAAAGGCTCCCCTGGGGAGTTCTCTTGTACCCAAAGCCTTCCTTTGGGGGCACTTTTGGATGGGCGAAAAGGGCTCGCAACGCATTTCCTGGGGCCTGATTTTTCAGTCGTCTTCGATGTCGACTAGGGCTATGTTTAGGGATGCTCGGAAACAGCGAACCCGGAGGGTCCAGTTGCATGTGGGGCTGCGTAAAGGCTCCCCTGGGGAGTTCTCTTGTACCCAAAGCCTTCCTTTGGGGGCACTTTTGGATGGTCCAAAGGGGTACGCAACGCATTTCCTGGGGCCTGATTTTTCACTCATCTACGATGACGGCTAGGGCTACGTTTAGGTTTGCTCAGGAACAGCGAACCCGGAGGGTCCAGTTGCATGTGGGGCTGCGTAAAGGCTCCCCTGGGGAGTTCACTTGTACCCAAAGCCTTCCTTTGGGGGCACTTTTGGATGGTCCAAAGGGGCTCGCAACGCATTTCCTGGGGCCTGATTTTTCAGTCGTCTCCGTTGACGGCTAGGGCTACGTTTAGGTTTGCTCAGGAACAGCGAACCCGGAGGGTCCGGTTGCATGTGGGGCTGTGTAAAGGCTCCCCTGGGGAGTTCTCTTGTACCCAAAGCCTTCCTTTGGGGGCACTTTTGGATGGGCGAAAAGGGCTCGCAACGCAT
>NW_027076254.1:30000-47500 GCF_963932015.1 Anas acuta | reverse complement strand
AGGTTTAGGGCTAGTGTTAGGATTAGGTTTAGAGTTAGGGTTAGGGTTAGGGTTAGGGTTAGGGTTAGGGTTAGGGTTAGGGTTAGGGTTAGGGTTAGGGTTAGGGTTAGGGTTAGCCTTAGTGTGAGGGTTAGGGTTAGAGTTAGGGTGAGGGTTAGGGTTAGGGTTAGGTATAGGGTTAGGGTTAGGGTTAGGGGGTTAGTGTTAGGGTTAGATCCGTGTTAGGGTTACGGATAGGGTTAAGGTTAGGTTTAGGTTTAGGTTTAGGGTTATGTTTAGGTTTAGGGTTAGGGCTAGTGTTAGGGTTAGGGTTATGGTTAGGGTTAGATCCGGTTTAGGGTTAGGATTAGGGTTAGGGTTAGGTTTAGGGTTAGGGTTAGGTCAGGGTTAGGGTTAGGGTTAGGGTTAGGAGTAGGGTTAGGGTTAGGTTTAGGGTTGTTTAGGGTTAGGGTTAGGGTTAGGGTTAGGGTTAGTGTTAGGGTAAGGGTTAGGGTTAGGGTTAGGGTTAGGTTTAGGGTAAGGGTTAGGGTTAGGGTTAGGTTAGGTTAGGGTTAGGGTTAGGGTTAGGTTAAGGTTAGGGAAAGGATTAGGATTAGGATTAGGATTAGGATTAGGAATAGGATTAGGATTAGGATTAGGATTAGGATTAGGATTAGGATTAGGATTAGGATTAGGATTTGCCTGTTCGGAAAGAGCGAACACGATGGGTCCAGTTTCATGTGGGGCTGCGTAAAGGCTCCCCTGGGGAGTTCTCTTGTACCCAAAGCCTTCCTTTGGGGGCACTTTTGGATGGGCAAAAAGGGCTCGGAACGCATTTCCGGGGGCCTGATTTTTCAGTCGTCTTCGATGCCGTCTCGGTCTATGTTTAGGGATGCTCGGAAAAAGCGAACCCGGAGGGTCCAGTTGCATGTGGGGCTGCGTAAAGGCTCCCCTGGGGAGTTCACTTGTACCCAAAGCCTTCCTTTGGGGGCACTTTTGGATGGTCCAAAGGGGCTCGCAACGCATTTCCTGGGGCCTGATTTTTCAGTCGTCTCCGATGACGGCTAGGGCTACGTTTAGGTTTGCTCAGGAACAGCGAACCCGGAGGGTCCAGTTGCATGTGGGGCTGCGTAAAGGCTCCCCTGGGGAGTTCTCTTGTACCCAAAGCCTTCCTTTGGGGGCACTTTTGGATGGGCGAAAAGGGCTCGCAACGCATTTCCTGGGGCCTGATTTTTCAGTCGTCTTCGATGCCGACTAGGGCTATGTTTAGGGATGCTCGGAAACAGCGAACCCGGAGGGTCCAGTTGCATGTGGGGCTGCGTAAAGGCTCCCCTGGGGAGTTCTCTTGTACCCAAAGCCTTCCTTTGGGGGCACTTTTGGATGGTCCAAAGGGGTTCGCAACGCATTTCCGGGGGCCTGATTTTTCACTCATCTACGATGACGGCTAGGGCTACGTTTAGGTTTGCTCAGGAACAGCGAACCCGGAGGGTCCAGTTGCATGTGGGGCTGCGTAAAGGCTCCCCTGGGGAGTTCTCTTGTACCCAAAGCCTTCCTTTGGGGGCACTTTTGGATGGGCGAAAAGGGCTCGCAACGCATTTCCTGGGGCCTGATTTTTCAGTCGTCTTCGATGCCGTCTCGGTCTATGTTTAGTGATGCTCGGAAAAAGCGAACCCGGAGGGTCCAGTTGCATGTGGGGCTGCGTAAAGGCTCCCCTGGGGAGTTCTCTTGTACCCAAAGCCTTCCTTTGGGGGCACTTTTGGATGGTCCAAAGGGGCTCGGAACGCATTTCCTGGGGCCTGATTTTTCAGTCGTCTCCGATGACGGCTAGGGCTACGTTTAGGTTTGCTCAGGAACAGCGAACCCGGAGGGTCCAGTTGCATGTGGGGCTGCTTAAAGGCTCCCCTGGGGAGTTGTCTTGTACCCAAAGCCTTCCTTTGGGGCACTTTTGGATGGTCCAAAGGGGCTCGCAACGCATTTCCTGGGGCCTGATTTTTCAGTCTTCTCCCATGCCGGCTAGGGCTATGTTTAGGGATGCTCGGAAACAGCGAACCCGGAGGGTCCAGTTGCATGTGGGGCTGCGTAAAGGCTCCCCTGGGGAGTTCTCTTGTACCCAAAGCCTTCCTTTGGGGGCACTTTTGGATGGGCGAAAAGGGCTCGCAACGCATTTCCTGGGGCCTGATTTTTCAGTCGTCTTCGATGCCGTCTCGGTCTATGTTTAGGGATGCTCGGAAAAAGCGAACCCGGAGGGTCCAGTTGCATGTGGGGCTGCGTAAAGGCTCCCCTGGGGAGTTCACTTGTACCCAAAGCCTTCCTTTGGGGGCACTTTTGGATGGGCGAAAAGGGCTCGCAACGCATTTCCTGGGGCCTGATTTTTCAGTCGTCTTCGATGCCGGCTAGGGCTACGTTTAGGGATGCTCGGAAACAGCGAACCCGGAGGGTCCAGTTGCATGTGGGGCTGCGTAAAGGCTCCCCTGGGGAGTTCACTTGTACCCAAAGCCTTCCTTTGGGGGCACTTTTGGATGGTCCAAAGGGGCTCGCAACGCATTTCCTGGGGCCTGATTTTTCAGTCGTCTCCGATGACGGCTAGGGCTACGTTTAGGTTTGCTCAGGAACAGCGAACCCGGAGGGTCCAGTTGCATGTGGGGCTGCGTAAAGGCTCCCCTGGGGAGTTCTCTTGTACCCAAAGCCTTCCTTTGGGGGCACTTTTGGATGGGCAAAAAGGGCTCGGAACGCATTTCCGGGGGCCTGATTTTTCAGTCGTCTTCGATGACGGCTAGGGCTACGTTTAGGTTTGCTCAGGAACAGCGAACCCGGAGGGTCCAGTTGCATGTGGGGCTGCGTAAAGGCTCCCCTGGGGAGTTCTCTTGTACCCAAAGCCTTCCTTTGGGGGCACTTTTGGATGGGCGAAAAGGGCTCGGAACACATTTCCTGGGGCCTGATTTTTCACTCGTCTTCGATGCCGACTAGGGCTATGTTTAGGGATGCTCGGAAACAGCGAACCCGGAGGGTCCAGTTGCATGTGGGGCTGCGTAAAGGCTCCCCTGGGGAGTTCACTTGTACCCAAAGCCTTCCTTTGGGGGCACTTTTGGATGGTCCAAAGGGGTTCGCAACGCATTTCCGGGGGCCTGATTTTTCACTCATCTACGATGACGGCTAGGGCTACGTTTAGGTTTGCTCAGGAACAGCGAACCCGGAGGGTCCAGTTGCATGTGGGGCTGCGTAAAGGCTCCCCTGGGGAGTTCTCTTGTACCCAAAGCCTTCCTTTGGGGGCACTTTTGGATGGGCGAAAAGGGCTCGCAACGCATTTCCTGGGGCCTGATTTTTCAGTCGTCTTCGATGCCGTCTCGGTCTATGTTTAGGGATGCTCCGAAAAAGCGAACCCGGAGGGTCCAGTTGCATGTGGGGCTGCGTAAAGGCTCCCCTGGGGAGTTCACTTGTACCCAAAGCCTTCCTTTGGGGGCACTTTTGGATGGTCCAAAGGGGCTCGCAACGCATTTCCTGGGGCCTGATTTTTCAGTCGTCTCCGATGATGGCTAGGGCTACGTTTAGGTTTGCTCAGGAACAGCGAACCCGGAGGGTCCAGTTGCATGTGGGGCTGCGTAAAGGCTCCCCTGGGGAGTTCTCTTGTACCCAAAGCCTTCCTTTGGGGGCACTTTTGGATGGGCGAAAAGGGCTCGCAACGCATTTCCTGGGGCCTGATTTTTCAGTCTTCTCCCATGCCGGCTAGGGCTATGTTTAGGGATGCTCGGAAACAGCGAACCCGGAGGGTCCAGTTGCATGTGGGGCTGCGTAAAGGCTCCCCTGGGGAGTTCTCTTGTACCCAAAGCCTTCCTTTGGGGGCACTTTTGGATGGTCGAAAAGGGCTCGGAACACATTTCCTGGGGCCTGATTTTTCAGTCGTCTTCGATGCCGGCTAGGGCTACGTTTAGGGATGCTCGGAAACAGCGAACCCGGAGGGTCCAGTTGCATGTGGGGCTGCGTAAAGGCTCCCCTGGGGAGTTCACTTGTACCCAAAGCCTTCCTTTGGGGGCACTTTTGGATGGTCCAAAGGGGCTCGCAACGCATTTCCTGGGGCCTGATTTTTCAGTCGTCTCCGATGACGGCTAGGGCTACGTTTAGGTTTGCTCAGGAACAGCGAACCCGGAGGGTCCAGTTGCATGTGGGGCTGCGTAAAGACTCCCCTGGGGAGTTCACTTGTACCCAAAGCCTTCCTTTGGGGGCACTTTTGGATGGTCCAAAGGGGCTCGCAACGCATTTCCTGGGGCCTGATTTTTCACTCGTCTCCGTTGATGGCTAGGGCTACGTTTAGGTTTTCTCAGGAACAGCGAACCCGGAGGGTCCGGTTGCATGTGGGGCTGTGTAAAGGCTCCCCTGGGGAGTTCTCTTGTACCCAAAGCCTTCCTTTGGGGGCACTTTTGGATGGGCGAAAAGGGCTCGGAACACATTTCCTGGGGCCTGATTTTTCAGTCGTCTTCGATGCCGTCTCGGTATATGTTTAGGGATGCTCGGAAACAGCGAACCCGGAGGGTCCAGTTGCATGTGGGGCTGCGTAAAGGCTCCCCTGGGGAGTTCACTTGTACCCAAAGCCTTCCTTTGGGGGCACTTTTGGATGGTCCAAAGGGGCTCGCAACGCATTTCCTGGGGCCTGATTTTTCAGTCGTCTCCGATGACGGCTAGGGCTACGTTTAGGTTTGCTCAGGAACAGCGAACCCGGAGGGTCCAGTTGCATGTGGGGCTGCGTAAAGGCTCCCCTGGGGAGTTCTCTTGTACCCAAAGCCTTCCTTTGGGGGCACTTTTGGATGGGCGAAAAGGGCTCGCAACGCATTTCCTGGGGCCTGATTTTTCAGTCGTCTTCGATGACGGCTAGGGCTACGTTTAGGTTTGCTCAGGAACAGCGAACCCGGAGGGTCCAGTTGCATGTGGGGCTGCGTAAAGGCTCCCCTGGGGAGTTCACTTGTACCCAAAGCCTTCCTTTGGGGGCACTTTTGGATGGGCGAAAAGGGCTCGCAACGCATTTCCTGGGGCCAGATTTTTCACTCGTCTTCGATGCCGACTAGGGCTTTGTTTAGGGATGCTCGGAAACAGCGAACCCGGAGGGTCCAGTTGCATGTGGGGCTGCGTAAAGGCTCCCCTGGGGAGTTCACTTGTACCCAAAGCCTTCCTTTGGGGGCACTTTTGGATGGGCAAAAAGGGGTTCGCAACGCATTTCCTGGGGCCTGATTTTTCACTCATCTACGATGACGGCTAGGGCTACGTTTAGGTTTGCTCAGGAACAGCGAACCCGGAGGGTCCAGTTGCATGTGGGGCTGCGTAAAGGCTCCCCTGGGGAGTTCTCTTGTACCCAAAGCCTTCCTTTGGGGGCACTTTTGGATGGGCGAAAAGGGCTCGCAACGCATTTCCTGGGGCCTGATTTTTCAGTCGTCTTCGATGCCGGCTAGGGCTACGTTTAGGGATGCTCATAAACAGCGAACCCGGAGGGTCCAGTTGCATGTGGGGCTGCGTAAACGCTCCCCTGGGGAGTTCACTTGTACCCAAAGCCTTCCTTTGGGGGCACTTTTAGATGGTCCAAAGGGGCTCGCAACGCATTTCCTGGGGCCTGATTTTTCAGTCGTCTCCGATGACGGCTAGGGCTACGTTTAGGTTTGCTCAGGAACAGCGAACCCGGAGGGTCCAGTTGCATGTGGGGCTGCGTAAAGGCTCCCCTGGGGAGTTCTCTTGTACCCAAAGCCTTCCTTTGGGGGCACTTTTGGATGGGCGAAAAGGGCTCGCAACGCATTTCCTGGGGCCTGATTTTTCAGTCGTCTTCGATGACGGCTAGGGCTACGTTTAGGTTTGCTCAGGAACAGCGAACCCGGAGGGTCCAGTTGCATGTGGGGCTGCGTAAAGGCTCCCCTGGGGAGTTCACTTGTACCCAAAGCCTTCCTTTGGGGGCACTTTTGGATGGGCGAAAAGGGCTCGCAACGCATTTCCTGGGGCCAGATTTTTCACTCGTCTTCGATGCCGACTAGGGCTTTGTTTAGGGATGCTCGGAAACAGCGAACCCGGAGGGTCCAGTTGCATGTGGGGCTGCGTAAAGGCTCCCCTGGGGAGTTCACTTGTACCCAAAGCCTTCCTTTGGGGGCACTTTTGGATGGTCCAAAGGGGTTCGCAACGCATTTCCTGGGGCCTGATTTTTCACTCATCTACGATGACGGCTAGGGCTACGTTTAGGTTTGCTCAGGAACAGCGAACCCGGAGGGTCCAGTTGCATGTGGGGCTGCGTAAAGGCTCCCCTGGGGAGTTCTCTTGTACCCAAAGCCTTCCTTTGGGGGCACTTTTGGATGGGCGAAAAGGGCTCGCAACGCATTTCCTGGGGCCTGATTTTTCAGTCGTCTTCGATGCCGGCTAGGGCTACGTTTAGGGATGCTCATAAACAGCGAACCCGGAGGGTCCAGTTGCATGTGGGGCTGCGTAAACGCTCCCCTGGGGAGTTCACTTGTACCCAAAGCCTTCCTTTGGGGGCACTTTTGGATGGTCCAAAGGGGCTCGCAACGCATTTCCTGGGGCCTGATTTTTCAGTCGTCTCCGATGACGGCTAGGGCTACGTTTAGGTTTGCTCAGGAACAGCGAACCCGGAGGGTCCAGTTGCATGTGGGGCTGCGTAAAGGCTCCCCTGGGGAGTTCTCTTGTACCCAAAGCCTTCCTTTGGGGGCACTTTTGGATGGGCGAAAAGGGCTCGGAACACATTTCCTGGGGCCTGATTTTTCAGTCGTCTCCGATGACGGCTAGGGCTACGTTTAGGTTTGCTCAGGAATAGCGAACCCGGAGGGTCCAGTTGCATGTGGGGCTGCGTAAAGGCTCCCCTGGGGAGTTCTCTTGTACCCAAAGCCTTCCTTTGGGGGCACTTTTGGATGGGCGAAAAGGGCTCGCAACGCATTTCCTGGGGCCTGATTTTTCAGTCGTCTTCGATGCCGTCTCGGTCTATGTTTAGTGATGCTCGGAAAAAGCGAACCCGGAGGGTCCAGTTGCATGTGGGGCTGCGTAAACGCTCCCCTGGGGAGTTCTCTTGTACCCAAAGCCTTCCTTTGGGGGCACTTTTGGATGGTCCAAAGGGGCTCGCAACGCATTTCCTGGGGCCTGATTTTTCAGTCGTCTCCGATGACGGCTAGGGCTACGTTTAGGTTTGCTCAGGAACAGCGAACCCGGAGGGTCCAGTTGCATGTGGGGCTGCGTAAAGGCTCCCCTGGGGAGTTCTCTTGTACCCAAAGCCTTCCTTTGGGGGCACTTTTGGATGGGCGAAAAGGGCTCGCAACGCATTTCCTGGGGCCTGATTTTTCACTCGTCTTCGATGCCGACTAGGGCTATGTTTAGGGATGCTCGGAAACAGCGAACCCGGAGGGTCCAGTTGCATGTGGGGCTGCGTAAAGGCTCCCCTGGGGAGTTCACTTGTACCCAAAGCCTTCCTTTGGGGGCACTTTTGGATGGTCCAAAGGGGTTCGCAACGCATTTCCGGGGGCCTGATTTTTCACTCATCTACGATGACGGCTAGGGCTACGTTTAGGTTTGCTCAGGAACAGCGAACCCGGAGGGTCCAGTTGCATGTGGGGCTGCGTAAAGGCTCCCCTGGGGAGTTCTCTTGTACCCAAAGCCTTCCTTTGGGGGCACTTTTGGATGGGCGAAAAGGGCTCGCAACGCATTTCCTGGGGCCTGATTTTTCAGTCGTCTTCGATGCCGGCTAGGGCTACGTTTAGGGATGCTCATAAACAGCGAACCCGGAGGGTCCAGTTGCATGTGGGGCTGCGTAAAGGCTCCCCTGGGGAGTTCACTTGTACCCAAAGCCTTCCTTTGGGGGCACTTTTGGATGGTCCAAAGGGGCTCGCAACGCATTTCCTGGGGCCTGATTTTTCAGTCGTCTCCGATGACGGCTAGGGCTACGTTTAGGTTTGCTCAGGAACAGCGAACCCGGAGGGTCCAGTTGCATGTGGGGCTGCGTAAAGGCTCCCCTGGGGAGTTCTCTTGTACCCAAAGCCTTCCTTTGGGGGCACTTTTGGATGGGCGAAAAGGGCTCGCAACGCATTTCCTGGGGCCTGATTTTTCAGTCTTCTCCCATGCCGGCTAGGGCTATGTTTAGGGATGCTCGGAAACAGCGAACCCGGAGGGTCCAGTTGCATGTGGGGCTGCGTAAAGGCTCCCCTGGGGAGTTCTCTTGTACCCAAAGCCTTCCTTTGGGGGCACTTTTGGATGGGCAAAAAGGGCTCGGAACGCATTTCCTGGGGCCTGATTTTTCAGTCGTCTTCGATGCCGGCTAGGGCTACGTTTAGGGATGCTCATAAACAGCGAACCCGGAGGGTCCAGTTGCATGTGGGGCTGCGTAAACGCTCCCCTGGGGAGTTCACTTGTACCCAAAGCCTTCCTTTGGGGGCACTTTTGTATGGTCCAAAGGGGCTCGCAACGCATTTCCTGGGGCCTGATTTTTCAGTCGTCTCCGATGACGGCTAGGGCTACGTTTAGGTTTGCTCAGGAACAGCGAACCCGGAGGGTCCAGTTGCATGTGGGGCTGCGTAAAGGCTCCCCTGGGGAGTTCTCTTGTACCCAAAGCCTTCCTTTGGGGGCACTTTTGGATGGGCGAAAAGGGCTCGCAACGCATTTCCTGGGGCCTGATTTTTCAGTCGTCTTCGATGCCGGCTAGGGCTATGTTTAGGGATGCTCGGAAACAGCGAACCCGGAGGATCCAGTTGCATGTGGGGCTGCGTAAAGGCTCCCTTGGGGAGTTCACTTGTACCCAAAGCCTTCCTTTGGGGGCACTTTTGTATGGTCCAAAGGGGCTCGCAACGCATTTCCTGGGGCCTGATTTTTCAGTCGTCTCCGATGACGGCTAGGGCTACGTTTAGGTTTGCTCAGGAACAGCGAACCCGGAGGGTCCAGTTGCATGTGGGGCTGCGTAAAGGCTCCCCTGGGGAGTTCTCTTGTACCCAAAGCCTTCCTTTGGGGGCACTTTTGGATGGGCGAATAGGGCTCGCAACGCATTTCCTGGGGCCTGATTTTTCAGTCGTCTTCGATGCCGGCTAGGGCTACGTTTAGGGATGCTCGGAAACAGCGAACCCGGAGGGTCCAGTTGCATGTGGGGCTGCGTAAAGGCTCCCCTGGGGAGTTCACTTGTACCCAAAGCCTTCCTTTGGGGGCACTTTTGGATGGTCCAAAGGGGCTCGCAACGCATTTCCTGGGGCCTGATTTTTCAGTTGTCTCCGATGACGGCTAGGGCTACGTTTAGGTTTGCTCAGGAACAGCGAACCCGGAGGGTCCAGTTGCATGTGGGGCTGTGTAAAGTCTCCCCTGGGGAGTTCTCTTGTACCCAAAGCCTTCCTTTGGGGGCACTTTTGGATGGGCGAAAAGGGCTCGGAACGCATTTCCTGGGGCCTGATTTTTCAGTCGTCTTCGATGCCGGCTAGGGCTACGTTTAGGGATGCTCGGAAACAGCGAACCCGGAGGGTCCAGTTGCATGTGGGGCTGCGTAAAGGCTCCCCTGGGGAGTTCTCTTGTACCCAAAGCCTTCCTTTGGGGGCACTTTTGGATGGGCGAAAAGGGCTCGGAACGCATTTCCTGGGGCCTGATTTTTCAGTCGTCTTCGATGACGGCTAGGGCTACGTTTAGGTTTGCTCAGGAACAGCGAACCCGGAGGGTCCAGTTGCATGTGGGGCTGCGTAAAGGCTCCCCTGGGGAGTTCTCTTGTACCCAAAGCCTTCCTTTGGGGGCACTTTTGGATGGGCGAAAAGGGCTCGCAACGCATTTCCTGGGGCCTGATTTTTCACTCGTCTTCGATGCCGGCTAGGGCTATGTTTAGGGATGCTCGGAAACAGCGAACCCGGAGGGTCCAGTTGCATGTGGGGCTGCGTAAAGGCTCCCCTGGGGAGTTCACTTGTACCCAAAGCCTTCCTTTGGGGGCACTTTTGGATGGTCCAAAGGGGCTCGCAACGCATTTCCTGGGGCCTGATTTTTCAGTCGTCTCCGATGACGGCTAGGGCTACGTTTAGGTTTGCTCAGGAACAGCGAACCCGGAGGGTCCAGTTGCATGTGGGGCTGCGTAAAGGCTCCCCTGGGGAGTTCACTTGTACCCAAAGCCTTCCTTTGGGGGCACTTTTGGATGGTCCAAAGGGGTTCGCAACGCATTTCCGGGGGCCTGATTTTTCACTCATCTACGATGACGGCTAGGGCTACGTTTAGGTTTGCTCAGGAACAGCGAATCCGGAGGGTCCAGTTGCATGTGGGGCTGCGTAAAGGCTCCCCTGGGGAGTTCTCTTGTACCCAAAGCCTTCCTTTGGGGGCACTTTTGGATGGGCGAAAAGGGCTCGCAACGCATTTCCTGGGGCCTGATTTTTCAGTCGTCTTCGATGCCGGCTAGGGCAACGTTTAGGGATGCTCAGAAACAGCGAACCCGGAGGGTCCAGTTGCATGTGGGGCTGCGTAAAGACTCCCCTGGGGAGTTCTCTTGTACCCAAAGCCTTCCTTTGGGGGCACTTTTGGATGGTCCAAAGGGGCTCGCAACGCATTTCCTGGGGCCTGATTTTTCACTCATCTACGATGACGGCTAGGGCTACGTTTATGTTTGCTCAGGAATAGCGAACCCGGAGGGTCCAGTTGCATGTGGGGCTGCGTAAAGGCTCCCCTGGGGAGTTCTCTTGTACCCAAAGCCTTCCTTTGGGGGCACTTTTGGATGGGCGAAAAGGGCTCGCAACGCATTTCCTGGGGCCTGATTTTTCAGTCGTCTTCGATGCCGGCTAGGGCTACGTTTAGGGATGCTCGGAAACAGCGAACCCGGAGGGTCCAGTTGCATGTGGGGCTGCGTAAAGGCTCCCCTGGGGAGTTCTCTTGTACCCAAAGCCTTCCTTTGGGGGCACTTTTGGATGGTCCAAAGGGGCTCGCAACGCATTTCCTGGGGCCTGATTTTTCAGTCGTCTCCGATGCCGGCTAGGGCTACGTTTAGGTTTGCTCAGGAACAGCGAACCCGGAGGGTCCAGTTGCATGTGGGGCTGCGTAAAGGCTCCCCTGGGGAGTTCACTTGTACCCAAAGCCTTCCTTTGGGGGCACTTTTGGATGGTCCAAAGGGGCTCGCAACGCATTTCCGGGGGCCTGATTTTTCACTCATGTACGATGACGGCTAGGGCTACGTTTAGGTTTGCTCAGGAACAGCGAACCCGGAGGGTCCAGTTGCATGTGGGGCTGCGTAAAGGCTCCCCTGGGGAGTTCTCTTGTACCCAAAGCCTTCCTTTTAGGGCACTTTTGGATGGGCGAAAAGGGCTCGCAACGCATTTCCGGGGGCCTGATTTTTCAGTCGTCTTCGATGCCGGCTAGGGCTACGTTTAGGGATGCTCAGAAACAGCGAACCCGGAGGGTCCAGTTGCATGTGGGGCTGCGTAAAGGCTCCCCTGGGGAGTTCTCTTGTACCCAAAGCCTTCCTTTGGGGGCACTTTTGGATGGGCGAAAAGGGCTCGGAACACATTTCCTGGGGCCTGATTTTTCACTCATCTACGATGACGGCTAGGGCTACGTTTATGTTTGCTCAGGAACAGCGAACCCGGAGGGTCCAGTTGCATGTGGGGCTGCGTAAAGGCTCCCCTGGGGAGTTCTCTTGTACCCAAAGCCTTCCTTTGGGGGCACTTTTGGATGGTCCAAAGGGGCTCGCAACGCATTTCCTGGGGCCTGATTTTTCAGTCGTCTCCGATGACGGCTAGGGCTACGTTTAGGTTTGCTCAGGAACAGCGAACCCGGAGGGTCCGGTTGCATGTGGGGCTGCGTAAAGGCTCCCCTGGGGAGTTCTCTTGTACCCAAAGCCTTCCTTTGGGGGCACTTTTGGATGGGCGAAAAGGGCTCGCAACGCATTTCCTGGGGCCTGATTTTTCAGTCGTCTTCGATGCCGTCTCGGTCTATGTTTAGTGATGCTCGGAAAAAGCGAACCCGGAGGGTCCAGTTGCATGTGGGGCTGCGTAAAGGCTCCCCTGGGGAGTTCTCTTGTACCCAAAGCCTTCCTTTGGGGGCACTTTTGGATGGTCCAAAGGGGCTCGCAACGCATTTCCTGGGGCCTGATTTTTCAGTCGTCTCCGATGACGGCTAGGGCTACGTTTAGGTTTGCTCAGGAACAGCGAACCCGGAGGGTCCAGTTGCATGTGGGGCTGCGTAAAGGCTCCCCTGGGGAGTTCTCTTGTACCCAAAGCCTTCCTTTGGGGGCACTTTTGGATGGGCGAAAAGGGCTCGCAACGCATTTCCTGGGGCCTGATTTTTCAGTCTTCTCCCATGCCGGCTAGGGCTATGTTTAGGGATGCTCGGAAACAGCGAACCCGGAGGGTCCAGTTGCATGTGGGGCTGCGTAAAGGCTCCCCTGGGGAGTTCTCTTGTACCCAAAGCCTTCCTTTGGGGGCACTTTTGGATGGGCGAAAAGGGCTCGGAACGCATTTCCTGGGGCCTGATTTTTCAGTCGTCTTCGATGCCGGCTAGGGCTACGTTTAGGGATGCTCGGAAACAGCGAACCCGGAGGGTCCAGTTGCATGTGGGGCTGCGTAAAGGCTCCCCTGGGGAGTTCACTTGTACCCAAAGCCTTCCTTTGGGGGCACTTTTGGATGGTCCAAAGGGGCTCGCAACGCATTTCCTGGGGCCTGATTTTTCAGTCGTCTCCGATGACGGCTAGGGCTACGTTTAGGTTTGCTCAGGAACAGCGAACCCGGAGGGTCCAGTTGCATGTGGGGCTGCGTAAAGGCTCCCCTGGGGAGTTCACTTGTACCCAAAGCCTTCCTTTGGGGGCACTTTTGGATGGGCGAAAAGGGCTCGCAACGCATTTCCTGGGGCCTGATTTTTCAGTCGTCTTCGATGCCGGCTAGGGCTATGTTTAGGGATGCTCGGAAACAGCGAACCCGGAGGGTCCAGTTGCATGTGGGGCTGCGTAAAGGCTCCCCTGGGGAGTTCACTTGTACCCAAAGCCTTCCTTTGGGGGCACTTTTGGATGGTCCAAAGGGGCTCGCAACGCATTTCCTGGGGCCTGATTTTTCAGTCGTCTCCGATGACGGCTAGGGCTACGTTTAGGTTTGCTCAGGAACAGCGAACCCGGAGGGTCCAGTTGCATGTGGGGCTGCGTAAAGGCTCCCCTGGGGAGTTCTCTTGTACCCAAAGCCTTCCTTTGGGGGCACTTTTGGATGGGCGAAAAGGGCTCGCAACGCATTTCCTGGGGCCTGATTTTTCAGTCGTCTTCGATGCCGGCTAGGGCTACGTTTAGGGATGCTCGGAAACAGCGAACCCGGAGGGTCCAGTTGCATGTGGGGCTGCGTAAAGGCTCCCCTGGGGAGTTCACTTGTACCCAAAGCCTTCCTTTGGGGGCACTTTTGGATGGTCCAAAGGGGCTCGCAACGCATTTCCTGGGGCCTGATTTTTCAGTCGTCTCCGATGACGGCTAGGGCTACGTTTAGGTTTGCTCAGGAACAGCGAACCCGGAGGGTCCAGTTGCATGTGGGGCTGCGTAAAGGCTCCCCTGGGGAGTTCTCTTGTACCCAAAGCCTTCCTTTGGGGGCACTTTTGGATGGGCGAAAAGGGCTCGCAACGCATTTCCTGGGGCCTGATTTTTCAGTCGTCTCCGATGACGGCTAGGGCTACGTTTAGGTTTGCTCAGGAACAGCGAACCCGGAGGGTCCAGTTGCATGTGGGGCTGTGTAAAGGCTCCCCTGGGGAGTTCACTTGTACCCAAAGCCTTCCTTTGGGGGCACTTTTGGATGGTCCAAAGGGGTTCGCAACGCATTTCCGGGGGCCTGATTTTTCAGTCGTCTTCGATGCCGGCTAGGGCTACGTTTAGGGATGCTCAGAAACAGCGAACCCGGAGGGTCCAGTTGCATGTGGGGCTGCGTAAAGGCTCCCCTGGGGAGTTCACTTGTACCCAAAGCCTTCCTTTGGGGGCACTTTTGGATGGTCCAAAGGGGCTCGCAACGCATTTCCTGGGGCCTGATTTTTCAGTCGTCTCCGATGACGGCTAGGGCTACGTTTAGGTTTGCTCAGGAACAGCGAACCCGGAGGGTCCAGTTGCATGTGGGGCTGCGTAAAGGCTCCCCTGGGGAGTTCTCTTGTACCCAAAGCCTTCCTTTGGGGGCACTTTTGGATGGTCCAAAGGGGCTCGCAACGCATTTCCTGGGGCCTGATTTTTCAGTCGTCTCCGATGACGGCTAGGGCTACGTTTAGCTTTGCTCAGGAATAGCGAACCCGGAGGGTCCAGTTGCATGTGGGGCTGCGTAAAGGCTCCCCTGGGGAGTTCTCTTGTACCCAAAGCCTTCCTTTGGGGGCACTTTTGGATGGTCCAAAGGGGCTCGGAACGCATTTCCTGGGGCCTGATTTTTCAGTCGTCTTCGATGCCGGCTAGGGCTACGTTTAGGGATGCTCGGAAACAGCGAACCCGGAGGGTCCAGTTGCATGTGGGGCTGCGTAAAGGCTCCCCTGGGGAGTTCACTTGTACCCAAAGCCTTCCTTTGGGGGCACTTTTGGATGGTCCAAAGGGGCTCGCAACGCATTTCCTGGGGCCTGATTTTTCAGTCGTCTCCGATGACGGCTAGGGCTACGTTTAGGTTTGCTCAGGAACAGCGAACCCGGAGGGTCCAGTTGCATGTGGGGCTGCGTAAAGGCTCCCCTGGGGAGTTCTCTTGTACCCAAAGCCTTCCTTTGGGGGCACTTTTGGATGGGCGAAAAGGGCTCGCAACGCATTTCCTGGGGCCTGATTTTTCAGTCGTCTTCGATGACGGCTAGGGCTACGTTTAGGGATGCTCGGAAACAGCGAACCCGGAGGGTCCAGTTGCATGTGGGGCTGCGTAAAGGCTCCCCTGGGGAGTTCACTTGTACCCAAAGCCTTCCTTTGGGGGCACTTTTGGATGGTCCAAAGGGGCTCGCAACGCATTTCCTGGGGCCTGATTTTTCAGTCGTCTCCGATGACGGCTAGGGCTACGTTTAGGTTTGCTCAGGAACAGCGAACCCGGAGGGTCCAGTTGCATGTGGGGCTGCGTAAAGGCTCCCCTGGGGAGTTCTCTTGTACCCAAAGCCTTCCTTTGGGGGCACTTTTGGATGGGCGAAAAGGGCTCGCAACGCATTTCCTGGGGCCTGATTTTTCAGTCGTCTTCGATGACGGCTAGGGCTACGTTTAGGTTTGCTCAGGAACAGCGAACCCGGAGGGTCCAGTTGCATGTGGGGCTGCGTAAAGGCTCCCCTGGGGAGTTCTCTTGTACCCAAAGCCTTCCTTTGGGGGCACTTTTGGATGGGCGAAAAGGGCTCGCAACGCATTTCCTGGGGCCTGATTTTTCACTCGTCTTCGATGCCGTCTCGGTCTATGTTTAGTGATGCTCGGAAAAAGCGAACCCGGAGGGTCCAGTTGCATGTGGGGCTGCGTAAAGGCTCCCCTGGGGAGTTCACTTGTACCCAAAGCCTTCCTTTGGGGGCACTTTTGGATGGTCCAAAGGGGCTCGCAACGCATTTCCTGGGGCCTGATTTTTCAGTCGTCTCCGATGACGGCTAGGGCTACGTTTAGGTTTGCTCAGGAACAGCGAACCCGGAGGGTCCAGTTGCATGTGGGGCTGCGTAAAGGCTCCCCTGGGGAGTTCACTTGTACCCAAAGCCTTCCTTTGGGGGCACTTTTGGATGGTCCAAAGGGGTTCGCAACGCATTTCCGGGGGCCTGATTTTTCAGTTGTCTTCGATGCCGGCTAGGGCTACGTTTAGGGATGCTCGGAAACAGCGAACCCGGAGGGTCCAGTTGCATGTGGGGCTGCGTAAAGGCTCCCCTGGGGAGTTCACTTGTACCCAAAGCCTTCCTTTGGGGGCACTTTTGGATGGTCCAAAGGGGCTCGCAACGCATTTCCTGGGGCCTGATTTTTCAGTCATCTCCGATGACGGCTAGGGCTACGTTTAGGTTTGCTCAGGAACAGCGAACCCGGAGGGTCCAGTTGCATGTGGGGCTGCGTAAAGGCTCCCCTGGGGAGTTCTCTTGTACCCAAAGCCTTCCTTTGGGGGCACTTTTGGATGGGCGAAAAGGGCTCGCAACGCATTTCCTGGGGCCTGATTTTTCAGTCGTCTTCGATGCCGGCTAGGGCTACGTTTAGGGATGCTCGGAAACAGCGAACCCGGAGGGTCCAGTTGCATGTGGGGCTGCGTAAAGGCTCCCCTGGGGAGTTCACTTGTACCCAAAGCCTTCCTTTGGGGGCACTTTTGGATGGTCCAAAGGGGCTCGCAACGCATTTCCTGGGGCCTGATTTTTCAGTCGTCTCCGATGACGGCTAGGGCTACGTTTAGGTTTGCTCAGGAACAGCGAACCCGGAGGGTCCAGTTGCATGTGGGGCTGCGTAAAGGCTCCCCTGGGGAGTTCTCTTGTACCCAAAGCCTTCCTTTGGGGGCACTTTTGGATGGGCGAAAAGGGCTCGCAACGCATTTCCTGGGGCCTGATTTTTCAGTCGTCTTCGATGACGGCTAGGGCTACGTTTAGGTTTGCTCAGGAACAGCGAACCCGGAGGGTCCAGTTGCATGTGGGGCTGCGTAAAGGCTCCCCTGGGGAGTTCTCTTGTACCCAAAGCCTTCCTTTGGGGGCACTTTTGGATGGGCGAAAAGGGCTCGCAACGCATTTCCTGGGGCCTGATTTTTCACTCGTCTTCGATGCCGTCTCGGTCTATGTTTAGTGATGCTCGGAAAAAGCGAACCCGGAGGGTCCAGTTGCATGTGGGGCTGCGTAAAGGCTCCCCTGGGGAGTTCACTTGTACCCAAAGCCTTCCTTTGGGGGCACTTTTGGATGGTCCAAAGGGGCTCGCAACGCATTTCCTGGGGCCTGATTTTTCAGTCGTCTCCGATGACGGCTAGGGCTACGTTTAGGTTTGCTCAGGAACAGCGAACCCGGAGGGTCCAGTTGCATGTGGGGCTGCGTAAAGGCTCCCCTGGGGAGTTCACTTGTACCCAAAGCCTTCCTTTGGGGGCACTTTTGGATGGTCCAAAGGGGTTCGCAACGCATTTCCGGGGGCCTGATTTTTCAGTTGTCTTCGATGCCGGCTAGGGCTACGTTTAGGGATGCTCGGAAACAGCGAACCCGGAGGGTCCAGTTGCATGTGGGGCTGCGTAAAGGCTCCCCTGGGGAGTTCACTTGTACCCAAAGCCTTCCTTTGGGGGCACTTTTGGATGGTCCAAAGGGGCTCGCAACGCATTTCCTGGGGCCTGATTTTTCAGTCGTCTCCGATGACGGCTAGGGCTACGTTTAGGTTTGCTCAGGAACAGCGAACCCGGAGGGTCCAGTTGCATGTGGGGCTGCGTAAAGGCTCCCCTGGGGAGTTCTCTTGTACCCAAAGCCTTCCTTTGGGGGCACTTTTGGATGGGCGAAAAGGGCTCGCAACGCATTTCCTGGGGCCTGATTTTTCAGTCGTCTTCGATGACGGCTAGGGCTACGTTTAGGTTTGCTCAGGAACAGCGAACCCGGAGGGTCCAGTTGCATGTGGGGCTGCGTAAAGGCTCCCCTGGGGAGTTCTCTTGTACCCAAAGCCTTCCTTTGGGGG
>NW_027076254.1:17500-22500 GCF_963932015.1 Anas acuta | reverse complement strand
TTCAGTCGTCTCCGATGACGGCTAGGGCTACGTTTAGGTTTGCTCAGGAATAGCGAACCCGGAGGGTCCAGTTGCATGTGGGGCTGCGTAAAGGCTCCCCTGGGGAGTTCTCTTGTACCCAAAGCCTTCCTTTGGGGGCACTTTTGGATGGGCGAAAAGGGCTCGCAACGCATTTCCTGGGGCCTGATTTTTCAGTCGTCTTCGATGCCGTCTCAGTCTATGTTTAGGGATGCTCGGAAAAAGCGAACCCGGAGGGTCCAGTTGCATGTGGGGCTGCGTAAAGGCTCCCCTGGGGAGTTCTCTTGTACCCAAAGCCTTCCGTTGGGGGCACTTTTGGATGGGCGAAAAGGGCTCGCAACGCATTTCCTGGGGCCTGATTTTTCAGTCGTCTTCGATGCCGGCTAGGGCTATGTTTAGGTTTGCTCAGGAACAGCGAACCCGGAGGGTCCAGTTGCATGTGGGGCTGCGTAAAGGCTCCCCTGGGGAGTTCACTTGTACCCAAAGCCTTCCTTTGGGGGCACTTTTGGATGGTCCAAAGGGGCTCGCAACGCATTTCCTGGGGCCTGATTTTTCAGTCGTCTCCGATGACGGCTAGGGCTACGTTTAGGTTTGCTCAGGAACAGCGAACCCGGAGGGTCCAGTTGCATGTGGGGCTGCGTAAAGGCTCCCCTGGGGAGTTCACTTGTACCCAAAGCCTTCCTTTGGGGGCACTTTTGGATGGTCCAAAGGGGTTCGCAACGCATTTCCGGGGGCCTGATTTTTCAGTCGTCTTCGATGCCGGCTACGGCTACGTTTAGGGATGCTCAGAAACAGCGAACCCGGAGGGTCCAGTTGCATGTGGGGCTGCGTAAAGGCTCCCCTGGGGAGTTCACTTGTACCCAAAGCCTTCCTTTGGGGGCACTTTTGTATGGTCCAAAGGGGCTCGCAACGCATTTCCTGGGGCCTGATTTTTCAGTTGTCTCCGATGACGGCTAGGGCTACGTTTAGGTTTGCTCAGGAACAGCGAACCCGGAGGGTCCAGTTGCATGTGGGGCTGTGTAAAGGCTCCCCTGGGGAGTTCTCTTGTACCCAAAGCCTTCCTTTGGGGGCACTTTTGGATGGGCGAAAAGGGCTCGGAACGCATTTCCTGGGGCCTGATTTTTCAGTCGTCTTCGATGCCGGCTAGGGCTACGTTTAGGGATGCTCGGAAACAGCGAACCCGGAGGGTCCAGTTGCATGTGGGGCTGCGTAAAGGCTCCCCTGGGGAGTTCACTTGTACCCAAAGCCTTCCTTTGGGGGCACTTTTGGATGGTCCAAAGGGGCTCGCAACGCATTTCCGGGGGCCTGATATTTCAGTCGTCTTCGATGCCGGCTAGGGCTACGTTTAGGGATGCTCAGAAACAGCGAACCCGGAGGGTCCAGTTGCATGTGGGGCTGCGTAAAGGCTCCCCTGGGGAGTTCACTTGTACCCAAAGCCTTCCTTTGGGGGCACTTTTGTATGGTCCAAAGGGGCTCGCAACGCATTTCCTGGGGCCTGATTTTTCAGTTGTCTCCGATGACGGCTAGGGCTACGTTTAGGTTTGCTCAGGAACAGCGAACCCGGAGGGTCCAGTTGCATGTGGGGCTGTGTAAAGGCTCCCCTGGGGAGTTCTCTTGTACCCAAAGCCTTCCTTTGGGGGCACTTTTGGATGGGCGAAAAGGGCTCGCAACGCATTTCCTGGGGCCTGATTTTTCAGTCGTCTTCGATGCCGGCTAGGGCTACGTTTAGGGATGCTCGGAAACAGCGAACCCGGAGGGTCCAGTTGCATGTGGGGCTGCGTAAAGGCTCCCCTGGGGAGTTCACTTGTACCCAAAGCCTTCCTTTGGGGGCACTTTTGGATGGTCCAAAGGGGCTCGCAACGCATTTCCGGGGGCCTGATTTTTCAGTCGTCTTCGATGCCGGCTAGGGCTACGTTTAGGGATGCTCAGAAACAGCGAACCCGGAGGGTCCAGTTGCATGTGGGGCTGCGTAAAGGCTCCCCTGGGGAGTTCACTTGTACCCAAAGCCTTCCTTTGGGGGCACTTTTGCATGGTCCAAAGGGGCTCGCAACGCATTTCCTGGGGCCTGATTTTTCAGTTGTCTCCGATGACGGCTAGGGCTACGTTTAGGTTTGCTCAGGAACAGCGAACCCGGAGGGTCCAGTTGCATGTGGGGCTGTGTAAAGGCTCCCCTGGGGAGTTCTCTTGTACCCAAAGCCTTCCTTTGGGGGCACTTTTGGATGGGCGAAAAGGGCTCGGAACGCATTTCCTGGGGCCTGATTTTTCAGTCGTCTTCGATGCCGGCTAGGGCTACGTTTAGGGATGCTCGGAAACAGCGAACCCGGAGGGTCCAGTTGCATGTGGGGCTGCGTAAAGGCTCCCCTGGGGAGTTCACTTGTACCCAAAGCCTTCCTTTGGGGGCACTTTTGGATGGTCCAAAGGGGCTCGCAACGCATTTCCTGGGGCCTGATTTTTCAGTCGTCTCCGATGACGGCTAGGGCTACGTTTAGGTTTGCTCAGGAACAGCGAACCCGGAGGGTCCAGTTGCATGTGGGGCTGCGTAAAGGCTCCCCTGGGGAGTTCTCTTGTACCCAAAGCCTTCCTTTGGGGGCACTTTTGGATGGGCGAAAAGGGCTCGGAACGCATTTCCTGGGGCCTGATTTTTCAGTCGTCTTCGATGCCGGCTAGGGCTACGTTTAGGTTTGCTCAGGAACAGCGAACCCGGAGGGTCCAGTTGCATGTGGGGCTGCGTAAAGGCTCCCCTGGGGAGTTCTCTTGTACCCAAAGCCTTCCTTTGGGGGCACTTTTGGATGGTCAAAAAGGGCTCGCAACGCATTTCCTGGGGCCTGATTTTTCACTCGTCTTCGATGCCGTCTCGGTCTATGTTTAGGGATGCTCGGAAACAGCGAACCCGGAGGGTCCAGTTGCATGTGGGGCTGTGTAAAGGCTCCCCTGGGGAGTTCTCTTGTACCCAAAGCCTTCCTTTGGGGGCACTTTTGGATGGGCGAAAAGGGCTCGCAACGCATTTCCTGGGGCCTGATTTTTCAGTCGTCTTCGATGCCGGCTAGGGCTACGTTTAGGGATGCTCGGAAACAGCGAACCCGGAGGGTCCAGTTGCATGTGGGGCTGCGTAAAGGCTCCCCTGGGGAGTTCACTTGTACCCAAAGCCTTCCTTTGGGGGCACTTTTGGATGGTCCAAAGGGGCTCGCAACGCATTTCCTGGGGCCTGATTTTTCAGTCGTCTCCGATGACGGCTAGGGCTACGTTTAGGTTTGCTCAGGAACAGCGAACCCGGAGGGTCCAGTTGCATGTGGGGCTGCGTAAAGGCTCCCCTGGGGAGTTCTCTTGTACCCAAAGCCTTCCTTTGGGGGCACTTTTGGATGGGCGAAAAGGGCTCGCAACGCATTTCCTGGGGCCTGATTTTTCAGTCGTCTTCGATGCCGGCTAGGGCTACGTTTAGGTTTGCTCAGGAACAGCGAACCCGGAGGGTCCAGTTGCATGTGGGGCTGCGTAAAGGCTCCCCTGGGCAGTTCTCTTGTACCCAAAGCCTTCCTTTGGGGGCACTTTTGGATGGTCAAAAAGGGCTCGCAACGCATTTCCTGGGGCCTGATTTTTCACTCGTCTTCGATGCCGGCTAGGGCTATGTTTAGGGATGCTCGGAAACAGCGAACCCGGAGGGTCCAGTTGCATGTGGGGCTGCGTAAAGGCTCCCCTGGGGAGTTCACTTGTACCCAAAGCCTTCCTTTGGGGGCACTTTTGGATGGTCCAAAGGGGCTCGCAACGCATTTCCTGGGGCCTGATTTTTCAGTCGTCTCCGATGACGGCTAGGGCTACGTTTAGGTTTGCTCAGGAACAGCGAACCCGGAGGGTCCAGTTGCATGTGGGGCTGCGTAAAGGCTCCCCTGGGGAGTTCACTTGTACCCAAAGCCTTCCTTTGGGGGCACTTTTGGATGGTCCAAAGGGGTTCGCAACGCATTTCCGGGGGCCTTATTTTTCACTCATCTACGATGACGGCTAGGGCTACGTTTAGGTTTGCTCAGGAACAGCGAACCCGGAGGGTCCAGTTGCATGTGGGGCTGCGTAAAGGCTCCCCTGGGGAGTTCTCTTGTACCCAAAGCCTTCCTTTGGGGGCACTTTTGGATGGGCGAAAAGGGCTCGCAACGCATTTCCTGGGGCCTGATTTTTCAGTCGTCTTCGATGCCGGCTAGGGCTACGTTTAGGTTTGCTCAGGAACAGCGAACCCGGAGGGTCCAGTTGCATGTGGGGCTGCGTAAAGGCTCCCCTGGGGAGTTCTCTTGTACCCAAAGCCTTCCTTTGGGGGCACTTTTGGATGGGCGAAAAGGGCTCGCAACGCATTTCCTGGGGCCTGATTTTTCAGTCGTCTTCGATGCCGTCTCGGTCTATGTTTAGGGATGCTCGGAAAAAGCGAACCCGGAGGGTCCAGTTGCATGTGGGGCTGCGTAAAGGCTCCCCTGGGGAGTTCACTTGTACCCAAAGCCTTCCTTTGGGGGCACTTTTGGATGGGCGAAAAGGGGCTCGCAACGCATTTCCTGGGGCCTGATTTTTCAGTCGTCTCCGATGACGGCTAGGGCTACGTTTAGGTTTGCTCAGGAACAGCGAACCCGGAGGGTCCAGTTGCATGTGGGGCTGCGTAAAGGCTCCCCTGGGGAGTTCTCTTGTACCCAAAGCCTTCCTTTGGGGGCACTTTTGGATGATCCAAAGGGTTTCGCAACGCATTTCCTGGGGCCTGATTTTTCAGTCGTCTCCGATGACGGCTAGGGCTACGTTTAGGTTTGCTCAGGAACAGCGAACCCGGAGGGTCCAGTTGCATGTGGGGCTGCGTAAAGGCTCCCCTGGGGAGTTCTCTTGTACCCAAAGCCTTCCTTTGGGGGCACTTTTGGATGGGCGAAAAGGGCTCGCAACGCATTTCCTGGGGCCTGATTTTTCAGTCGTCTTCGATGCCGGCTAGGGCTACGTTTAGGGATGCTCAGAAACAGCGAACC
>NW_027076254.1:2500-12500 GCF_963932015.1 Anas acuta | reverse complement strand
CCGGTTTAGGGTTAGGTTTAGGGTTAGGGTTAGGTTTAGGGCTAGTGTTAGGATTAGGTTTAGGGTTAGGGTTAGGGTTAGGGTTAGGGTTAGGGTTAGGGTTAGGGTTAGGGTTAGGGTTAGGGTTAGGGTTAGGGTTAGGGTTAGGGTTAGCCTTAGTGTGAGGGTTAGGGTTAGAGTTAGGGTGAGGGTTAGGGTTAGGGTTAGGTATAGGGTTAGGGTTAGGGTTAGGGTGTTAGTGTTAGGGTTAGATCCGTGTTAGGGTTACGGATAGGGTTAAGGTTAGGTTTAGGTTTAGGTTTAGGGTTATGTTTAGGGTTAGGGTTAGGGCTAGTGGTAGGGTTAGGGTTATGGTTAGGGTTAGATCCGGTTTAGGGTTAGGATTAGGGTTAGGGTTAGGTTTAGGGTTAGGGTTAGGTCAGGGTTAGGGTTAGGGTTAGGAGTAGGGTTAGGGTTAGGTTTAGGGTTGTTTAGGGTTAGGTTAGGTTAGGGTTAGGGTTAGGGTTAGGTTAAGGTTAGGGAAAGAATTAGGATTAGGATTAGGATTAGGATTAGGAATAGGATTAGGATTAGGATTAGGATTAGGATTAGGATTAGGATTAGGATTTGCCTGTTCGGAAAGAGCGAACACGATGTGTCCAGTTTCATGTGGGGCTGCGTAAAGGCTCCCCTGGGGAGTTCACTTGTACCCAAAGCCTTCCTTTGGGGGCACTTTTGGATGGTCCAAAGGGGTTCGCAACGCATTTCCTGGGGCCTGATTTTTCAGTCGTCTCCGATGACGGCTAGGGCTACGTTTAGGTTTGCTCAGGAACAGCGAACCCGGAGGGTCCAGTTGCATGTGGGGCTGCGTAAAGGCTCCCCTGGGGAGTTCTCTTGTACCCAAAGCCTTCCTTTGGGGGCACTTTTGGATGGGCGAAAAGGGCTCGCAACGCATTTCCTGGGGCCTGATTTTTCAGTCGTCTTCGATGCCGGCTAGGGCTACGTTTAGGTTTGCTCAGGAACAGCGAACCCGGAGGGTCCAGTTGCATGTGGGGCTGCGTAAAGGCTCCCCTGGGGAGTTCACTTGTACCCAAAGCCTTCCTTTGGGGGCACTTTTGGATGGTCCAAAGGGGCTCGCAACGCATTTCCTGGGGCCTGATTTTTCAGTCGTCTCCGATGACGGCTAGGGCTACGTTTAGGTTTGCTCAGGAACAGCGAACCCGGAGGGTCCAGTTGCATGTGGGGCTGCGTAAAGGCTCCCCTGGGGAGTTCTCTTGTACCCAAAGCCTTCCTTTGGGGGCACTTTTGGATGGTCCAAAGGGGCTCGCAACGCATTTCCTGGGGCCTGATTTTTCAGTCGTCTCCGATGACGGCTAGGGCTACGTTTAGGTTTGCTCAGGAATAGCGAACCCGGAGGGTCCAGTTGCATGTGGGGCTGCGTAAAGGCTCCCCTGGGGAGTTCTCTTGTACCCAAAGCCTTCCTTTGGGGGCACTTTTGGATGGGCGAAAAGGGCTCGCAACGCATTTCCTGGGGCCTGATTTTTCAGTCGTCTTCGATGCCGTCTCAGTCTATGTTTAGGGATGCTCGGAAAAAGCGAACCCGGAGGGTCCAGTTGCATGTGGGGCTGCGTAAAGGCTCCCCTGGGGAGTTCTCTTGTACCCAAAGCCTTCCGTTGGGGGCACTTTTGGATGGGCGAAAAGGGCTCGCAACGCATTTCCTGGGGCCTGATTTTTCAGTCGTCTTCGATGCCGGCTAGGGCTATGTTTAGGTTTGCTCAGGAACAGCGAACCCGGAGGGTCCAGTTGCATGTGGGGCTGCGTAAAGGCTCCCCTGGGGAGTTCACTTGTACCCAAAGCCTTCCTTTGGGGGCACTTTTGGATGGTCCAAAGGGGCTCGCAACGCATTTCCTGGGGCCTGATTTTTCAGTCGTCTCCGATGACGGCTAGGGCTACGTTTAGGTTTGCTCAGGAACAGCGAACCCGGAGGGTCCAGTTGCATGTGGGGCTGCGTAAAGGCTCCCCTGGGGAGTTCACTTGTACCCAAAGCCTTCCTTTGGGGGCACTTTTGGATGGTCCAAAGGGGTTCGCAACGCATTTCCGGGGGCCTGATTTTTCAGTCGTCTTCGATGCCGGCTACGGCTACGTTTAGGGATGCTCAGAAACAGCGAACCCGGAGGGTCCAGTTGCATGTGGGGCTGCGTAAAGGCTCCCCTGGGGAGTTCACTTGTACCCAAAGCCTTCCTTTGGGGGCACTTTTGTATGGTCCAAAGGGGCTCGCAACGCATTTCCTGGGGCCTGATTTTTCAGTTGTCTCCGATGACGGCTAGGGCTACGTTTAGGTTTGCTCAGGAACAGCGAACCCGGAGGGTCCAGTTGCATGTGGGGCTGTGTAAAGGCTCCCCTGGGGAGTTCTCTTGTACCCAAAGCCTTCCTTTGGGGGCACTTTTGGATGGGCGAAAAGGGCTCGGAACGCATTTCCTGGGGCCTGATTTTTCAGTCGTCTTCGATGCCGGCTAGGGCTACGTTTAGGGATGCTCGGAAACAGCGAACCCGGAGGGTCCAGTTGCATGTGGGGCTGCGTAAAGGCTCCCCTGGGGAGTTCACTTGTACCCAAAGCCTTCCTTTGGGGGCACTTTTGGATGGTCCAAAGGGGCTCGCAACGCATTTCCGGGGGCCTGATATTTCAGTCGTCTTCGATGCCGGCTAGGGCTACGTTTAGGGATGCTCAGAAACAGCGAACCCGGAGGGTCCAGTTGCATGTGGGGCTGCGTAAAGGCTCCCCTGGGGAGTTCACTTGTACCCAAAGCCTTCCTTTGGGGGCACTTTTGTATGGTCCAAAGGGGCTCGCAACGCATTTCCTGGGGCCTGATTTTTCAGTTGTCTCCGATGACGGCTAGGGCTACGTTTAGGTTTGCTCAGGAACAGCGAACCCGGAGGGTCCAGTTGCATGTGGGGCTGTGTAAAGGCTCCCCTGGGGAGTTCTCTTGTACCCAAAGCCTTCCTTTGGGGGCACTTTTGGATGGGCGAAAAGGGCTCGCAACGCATTTCCTGGGGCCTGATTTTTCAGTCGTCTTCGATGCCGGCTAGGGCTACGTTTAGGGATGCTCGGAAACAGCGAACCCGGAGGGTCCAGTTGCATGTGGGGCTGCGTAAAGGCTCCCCTGGGGAGTTCACTTGTACCCAAAGCCTTCCTTTGGGGGCACTTTTGGATGGTCCAAAGGGGCTCGCAACGCATTTCCGGGGGCCTGATTTTTCAGTCGTCTTCGATGCCGGCTAGGGCTACGTTTAGGGATGCTCAGAAACAGCGAACCCGGAGGGTCCAGTTGCATGTGGGGCTGCGTAAAGGCTCCCCTGGGGAGTTCACTTGTACCCAAAGCCTTCCTTTGGGGGCACTTTTGCATGGTCCAAAGGGGCTCGCAACGCATTTCCTGGGGCCTGATTTTTCAGTTGTCTCCGATGACGGCTAGGGCTACGTTTAGGTTTGCTCAGGAACAGCGAACCCGGAGGGTCCAGTTGCATGTGGGGCTGTGTAAAGGCTCCCCTGGGGAGTTCTCTTGTACCCAAAGCCTTCCTTTGGGGGCACTTTTGGATGGGCGAAAAGGGCTCGGAACGCATTTCCTGGGGCCTGATTTTTCAGTCGTCTTCGATGCCGGCTAGGGCTACGTTTAGGGATGCTCGGAAACAGCGAACCCGGAGGGTCCAGTTGCATGTGGGGCTGCGTAAAGGCTCCCCTGGGGAGTTCACTTGTACCCAAAGCCTTCCTTTGGGGGCACTTTTGGATGGTCCAAAGGGGCTCGCAACGCATTTCCTGGGGCCTGATTTTTCAGTCGTCTCCGATGACGGCTAGGGCTACGTTTAGGTTTGCTCAGGAACAGCGAACCCGGAGGGTCCAGTTGCATGTGGGGCTGCGTAAAGGCTCCCCTGGGGAGTTCTCTTGTACCCAAAGCCTTCCTTTGGGGGCACTTTTGGATGGGCGAAAAGGGCTCCCAACGCATTTCCTGGGGCCTGATTTTTCAGTCGTCTTCGATGCCGGCTAGGGCTACGTTTAGGTTTGCTCAGGAACAGCGAACCCGGAGGGTCCAGTTGCATGTGGGGCTGCGTAAAGGCTCCCCTGGGGAGTTCTCTTGTACCCAAAGCCTTCCTTTGGGGGCACTTTTGGATGGTCAAAAAGGGCTCGCAACGCATTTCCTGGGGCCTGATTTTTCACTCGTCTTCGATGCCGTCTCGGTCTATGTTTAGGGATGCTCGGAAACAGCGAACCCGGAGGGTCCAGTTGCATGTGGGGCTGTGTAAAGGCTCCCCTGGGGAGTTCTCTTGTACCCAAAGCCTTCCTTTGGGGGCACTTTTGGATGGGCGAAAAGGGCTCGCAACGCATTTCCTGGGGCCTGATTTTTCAGTCGTCTTCGATGCCGGCTAGGGCTACGTTTAGGGATGCTCGGAAACAGCGAACCCGGAGGGTCCAGTTGCATGTGGGGCTGCGTAAAGGCTCCCCTGGGGAGTTCACTTGTACCCAAAGCCTTCCTTTGGGGGCACTTTTGGATGGTCCAAAGGGGCTCGCAACGCATTTCCTGGGGCCTGATTTTTCAGTCGTCTCCGATGACGGCTAGGGCTACGTTTAGGTTTGCTCAGGAACAGCGAACCCGGAGGGTCCAGTTGCATGTGGGGCTGCGTAAAGGCTCCCCTGGGGAGTTCTCTTGTACCCAAAGCCTTCCTTTGGGGGCACTTTTGGATGGGCGAAAAGGGCTCGCAACGCATTTCCTGGGGCCTGATTTTTCAGTCGTCTTCGATGCCGGCTAGGGCTACGTTTAGGTTTGCTCAGGAACAGCGAACCCGGAGGGTCCAGTTGCATGTGGGGCTGCGTAAAGGCTCCCCTGGGGAGTTCTCTTGTACCCAAAGCCTTCCTTTGGGGGCACTTTTGGATGGTCAAAAAGGGCTCGCAACGCATTTCCTGGGGCCTGATTTTTCACTCGTCTTCGATGCCGGCTAGGGCTATGTTTAGGGATGCTCGGAAACAGCGAACCCGGAGGGTCCAGTTGCATGTGGGGCTGCGTAAAGGCTCCCCTGGGGAGTTCACTTGTACCCAAAGCCTTCCTTTGGGGGCACTTTTGGATGGTCCAAAGGGGCTCGCAACGCATTTCCTGGGGCCTGATTTTTCAGTCGTCTCCGATGACGGCTAGGGCTACGTTTAGGTTTGCTCAGGAACAGCGAACCCGGAGGGTCCAGTTGCATGTGGGGCTGCGTAAAGGCTCCCCTGGGGAGTTCACTTGTACCCAAAGCCTTCCTTTGGGGGCACTTTTGGATGGTCCAAAGGGGTTCGCAACGCATTTCCGGGGGCCTTATTTTTCACTCATCTACGATGACGGCTAGGGCTACGTTTAGGTTTGCTCAGGAACAGCGAACCCGGAGGGTCCAGTTGCATGTGGGGCTGCGTAAAGGCTCCCCTGGGGAGTTCTCTTGTACCCAAAGCCTTCCTTTGGGGGCACTTTTGGATGGGCGAAAAGGGCTCGCAACGCATTTCCTGGGGCCTGATTTTTCAGTCGTCTTCGATGCCGGCTAGGGCTACGTTTAGGGATGCTCAGAAACAGCGAACCCGGAGGGTCCAGTTGCATGTGGGGCTGCGTAAAGGCTCCCCTGGGGAGTTCACTTGTACCCAAAGCCTTCCTTTGGGGGCACTTTTGGATGGTCCAAAGGGGCTCGCAACGCATTTCCTGGGGCCTGATTTTTCAGTTGTCTCCGATGACGGCTAGGGCTACGTTTAGGTTTGCTCAGGAACAGCGAACCCGGAGGGTCCAGTTGCATGTGGGGCTGTGTAAAGGCTCCCCTGGGGAGTTCTCTTGTACCCAAAGCCTTCCTTTGGGGGCACTTTTGGATGGGCGAAAAGGGCTCGCAACGCATTTCCTGGGACCTGATTTTTCAGGCGTCTTCGATGCCGGCTAGGGCTACGTTTAGGGATGCTCGGAAACAGCGAACCCGGAGGGTCCAGTTGCATGTGGGGCTGCGTAAAGGCTCCCCTGGGGAGTTCACTTGTACCCAAAGCCTTCCTTTGGGGGCACTTTTGGATGGTCCAAAGGGGCTCGCAACGCATTTCCGGGGGCCTGATTTTTCAGTCGTCTCCGATGACGGCTAGGGCTACGTTTAGGTTTGCTCAGGAACAGCGAACCCGGAGGGTCCAGTTGCATGTGGGGCTGCGTAAAGGCTCCCCTGGGGAGTTCACTTGTACCCAAAGCCTTCCTTTGGGGGCACTTTTGGATGGTCCAAAGGGGTTCGCAACGCATTTCCGGGGGCCTTATTTTTCACTCATCTACGATGACGGCTAGGGCTACGTTTAGGTTTGCTCAGGAACAGCGAACCCGGAGGGTCCAGTTGCATGTGGGGCTGCGTAAAGGCTCCCCTGGGGAGTTCTCTTGTACCCAAAGCCTTCCTTTGGGGGCACTTTTGGATGGGCGAAAAGGGCTCGCAACGCATTTCCTGGGGCCTGATTTTTCAGTCGTCTTCGATGCCGGCTAGGGCTACGTTTAGGGATGCTCAGAAACAGCGAACCCGGAGGGTCCAGTTGCATGTGGGGCTGCGTAAAGGCTCCCCTGGGGAGTTCACTTGTACCCAAAGCCTTCCTTTGGGGGCACTTTTGGATGGTCCAAAGGGGCTCGCAACGCATTTCCTGGGGCCTGATTTTTCAGTCGTCTCCGATGACGGCTAGGGCAACGTTTAGGTTTGCTCAGGAACAGCGAACCCGGAGGGTCCAGTTGCATGTGGGGCTGTGTAAAGGCTCCCCTGGGGAGTTCTCTTGTACCCAAAGCCTTCCTTTGGGGGCACTTTTGGATGGGCGAAAAGGGCTCGCAACGCATTTCCTGGGACCTGATTTTTCAGTCGTCTTCGATGCCGGCTAGGGCTACGTTTAGGGATGCTCGGAAACAGCGAACCCGGAGGGTCCAGTTGCATGTGGGGCTGCGTAAAGGCTCCCCTGGGGAGTTCACTTGTACCCAAAGCCTTCCTTTGGGGGCACTTTTGGATGGTCCAAAGGGGCTCGCAACGCATTTCCTGGGGCCTGATTTTTCAGTCGTCTCCGATGACGGCTAGGGCTACGTTTAGGTTTGCTCAGGAACAGCGAACCCGGAGGGTCCAGTTGCATGTGGGGCTGCGTAAAGGCTCCCCTGGGGAGTTCTCTTGTACCCAAAGCCTTCCTTTGGGGGCACTTTTGGATGGGCGAAAAGGGCTCCCAACGCATTTCCTGGGGCCTGATTTTTCAGTCGTCTTCGATGCCGGCTAGGGCTACGTTTAGGTTTGCTCAGGAACAGCGAACCCGGAGGGTCCAGTTGCATGTGGGGCTGCGTAAAGGCTCCCCTGGGGAGTTCTCTTGTACCCAAAGCCTTCCTTTGGGGGCACTTTTGGATGGGCGAAAAGGGCTCGCAACGCATTTCCTGGGGCCTGATTTTTCACTCGTCTTCGATGCCGGCTAGGGCTATGTATAGGGATGCTCGGAAACAGCGAACCCGGAGGGTCCAGTTGCATGTGGGGCTGCGTAAAGGCTCCCCTGGGGAGTTCACTTGTACCCAAAGCCTTCCTTTGGGGGCACTTTTGGATGGTCCAAAGGGGCTCGCAACGCATTTCCTGGGGCCTGATTTTTCAGTCGTCTCCGATGACGGCTAGGGGTACGTTTAGGTTTGCTCAGGAACAGCGAACCCGGAGGGTCCAGTTGCATGTGGGGCTGCGTAAAGGCTCCCCTGGGGAGTTCTCTTGTACCCAAAGCCTTCCTTTGGGGGCACTTTTGGATGGGCGAAAAGGGCTCGGAACGCATTTCCTGGGGCCTGATTTTTCAGTCGTCTTCGATGCCGGCTAGGGCTACGTTTAGGTTTGCTCAGGAACAGCGAACCCGGAGGGTCCAGTTGCATGTGGGGCTGCGTAAAGGCTCCCCTGGGGAGTTCACTTGTACCCAAAGCCTTCCTTTGGGGGCACTTTTGGATGGTCCAAAGGGGTTCGCAACGCATTTCCGGGGGCCTGATTTTTCACTCATCTACGATGACGGCTAGGGCTACGTTTAGGTTTGCTCAGGAACAGCGAACCCGGAGGGTCCAGTTGCATGTGGGGCTGCGTAAAGGCTCCCCTGGGGAGTTCTCTTGTACCCAAAGCCTTCCTTTGGGGGCACTTTTGGATGGTCCAAAGGGGCTCGCAACGCATTTCCTGGGGCCTGATTTTTCAGTCGTCTCCGATGACGGCTAGGGCTACGTTTAGGTTTGCTCAGGAACAGCGAACCCGGAGGGTCCAGTTGCATGTGGGGCTGCGTAAAGGCTCCCCTGGGGAGTTCACTTGTACCCAAAGCCTTCCTTTGGGGGCACTTTTGGATGGTCCAAAGGGGTTCGCAACGCATTTCCGGGGGCCTGATTTTTCACTCATCTACGATGACGGCTAGGGCTATGTTTAGGGATGCTCAGAAACAGCGAACCCGGAGGGTCCAGTTGCATGTGGGGCTGCGTAAAGGCTCCCCTGGGGAGTTCTCTTGTACCCAAAGCCTTCCTTTGGGGGCACTTTTGGATGGGCGAAAAGGGGTTCGCAACGCATTTCCGGGGGCCTGATTTTTCAGTCGTCTTCGATGCCGGCTAGGGCTATGTTTAGGTTTGCTCAGAAACAGCGAACCCGGAGGGTCCAGTTGCATGTGGGGCTGCGTAAAGGCTCCCCTGGGGAGTTCTCTTGTACCCAAAGCCTTCCTTTGGGGGCACTTTTGGATGGGCGAAAAGGGCTCGCAACGCATTTCCTGGGGCCTGATTTTTCAGTCGTCTTCGATGCCGGCTAGGGCTACCTTTAGGGATGCTCGGAAACAGCGAACCCGGAGGGTTCAGTTGCATGTGGGGCTGCGTAAAGGCTCCCCTGGGGAGTTCACTTGTACCCAAAGCCTTCCTTTGGGGGCACTTTTGGATGGTCCAAAGGGGCTCGCAACGCATTTCCTGGGGCCTGATTTTTCAGTCGTCTCCGATGACGGCTAGGGCTACGTTTAGGTTTGCTCAGGAACAGCGAACCCGGAGGGTCCAGTTGCATGTGGGGCTGCGTAAAGGCTCCCCTGGGGAGTTCTCTTGTACCCAAAGCCTTCCTTTGGGGGCACTTTTGGATGGGCGAAAAGGGCTCGCAACGCATTTCCTGGGGCCTGATTTTTCAGTCTTCTCCCATGCCGGCTAGGGTTATGTTTAGGGATGCTCGGAAACAGCGAACCTGGAGGGTCCAGTTGCATGTGGGGCTGCGTAAAGGCTCCCCTGGGGAGTTCTCTTGTACCGAAAGCCTTCCTTTGGGGGACTTTTGGATGGGCGAAAAGGGGTTCGCAACGCATTTCCTGGGGCCTGATTTTTCAGTCTTCTCCCATGCCGGCTAGTGCTATGTTTAGGGATGCTCGGAAACAGCGAACCCGGAGGGTCCAGTTGCATGTGGGGCTGCGTAAAGGCTCCCCTGGGGAGTTCTCTTGTACCCAAAGCCTTCCTTTGGGGGCACTTTTGGATGGGCAAAAAGGGCTCGGAACGCATTTCCTGGGGCCTGATTTTTCAGTCTTCTTCGATGCCGGCCAGGGCTATGTTTAGGGATGCTCGGAAACAGCAAACCCGGAGGGTCCAGTTGCATGTGGGGCTGCGTAAAGGCTCCCCTGGGGAGTTCACTTGTACCCAAAGCCTTCCTTTGGGGGCACTTTTGGATGGTCCAAAGGGGCTCGCAACGCATTTCCTGGGGCCTGATTTTTCAGTCGTCTTCGATGCTGGCTAGGGTTATGTTTAGCGTTTTGGGTTGGGGGTTAGGGGCTTGGGGGGTTCGGGTTTGAGGGTTAGTGTTAGATCCGTTAGGGTTAGGGTGTTAGGGGTGGGGGGTCGGGGGTTAGGGTTGGGGGGTTAGGGGGTTGGGATTTAGGGTTAGGGGGTTAGGGTTGGCGAGTCGGGGGTTAAGGTTGTGGGGTCGGGGGTCAGGGTTGGTGGGTTAGGGGGTTGGGTGTTAGGGTTAGAGCGTTAGGGTTAGGGTTAGATCCGTTAGGGTTAGGGGATTAGGGTTGGGG